>NC_143026.1:29292500-29597500 GCF_057628025.1 Oncorhynchus mykiss
AGTAAATCAAAAATCACCTGGCCACAGCAGTAGGCATGTATTTTCTTAAATTAAATGTTTTTCAATTAGGCCAACAGTTTATAATGGGTCAAACAGTCCATAGTCACATTAAGAACATTAATGTCATTCTGAAATGTGTGCATTTTCTAAAACTATGACCTTTAATAAGAAATCACATTGCTTATTTTAGTGTGGGTGATGTACTGCCAGTGTGGCCAGATGGGAAATGCCATGGACCATTTCTTATTGAAAAGCGTGTCTGTGTTCTGAATGGTCAAAGTTAGCCAATCTGTGATGACTAATTAGTCTGTCAGTTGACCATTTCTTCACCTTGTTTTTTTATATTGTCTTACAGGGCTCATGTATTTGTCGATGTAAATAACATTCTTTATTTTTAGGTGGGCGAGATTGGATAAAGTGCATTTCACAGGCCTTCTGTTCCATAAGACAACATGTAAGGACCAAATGGATGGATGCTATAGGGGGTGACTACAGCTAAGATGACTGAAACAGGATGTCATGACGATAAATCTACTTTTATTTACAAGTGGAGAAATGGCTCAAACAGACAGACATCACTGAAAGTTGTGGAAAACAGAGTAATGACACGGTGAAAAACTAACTGAAACCACATTGAACTTTTATAACCTGTAATTGAACTGATGATAAAACAGAACCTCCAAATCATATTGGTGATTCATTCATTCATGACTTTCCTTATAAACCACATGTGGAGAAGACAAACAGTCCGAACCCCACCGAGTTATTCATTCGCAGTATGGAACTGTATTGACCTCTGTATGTGTCCAGTGGTGTTGTGGATACTGTAGTTATAACAGAGTGGGGTGTTTATCTGTTGGTGGCCAGTGTGTTTCAGGCCTCTCCCTCCTCAGGTGTTTGCTTGGTGATGTGTGTGGTTATTGGAGTACAGCTGTACACCACATGTCCATGACAGACCTGACTCTATAACATAACTAGAATGCTTGTTTTATGCACTATGGATGCCATTCTGTCATAAATACTGGATAAAATAGGCAGTCAAGGCAACATGAAAGACTGCAGACTTTTTATACTCCTCAATATGTATTTTCTTAACTTTTCTCTCCTTGAAAGTCGAGTGGCAGGGTAGAGGACAGGGTACCCCTTCCATGTTTGCCCTTGGGCGAGGAGAGGGGGTAGCAGCTAGTCCAGAGCAGCATTCAAGGTGTTTGTGTTTTACAGAGAATCACATATTAACTGCAACACCACTATAGAAAAAAAGGCCCTTTGAAGTGCGAGGCCAAGATGGGCAGACCAGCTGACTACACTGACGATGCCAACCCAAACACCAGGCCTGAGTCTCGGGGGTTTGAGGGGGGCAAAAAGACCCCAGCCAAGCACCGAGGGGAGACAGTGCCTCTCACATAACGCAGAGCCCTTTTGGACACGGCAACGCACTTCTTTAAAACAACACCAAGAGGCAGGCCGCACCAAACAGGCTAAAGTGTTATTCCAGCTAGGTAAATACAGGGCACAGATCTAACAGGGACGAATGCCACATATTAACAGGCACAAATTGAATTATGTTGTTGAAATTCCATGCATTCTGCTAGCCAGTTTGAGATTGGGGTGATAGAAATCTATGTCTTTCCACTTACGGCGTGAGGACTTCTGAACCAAACTCACCATTCAGAGGCAGATCATGCAATTTCTAAAGGATGGATGACATAGTCCTCCAGTCTTCTATCCTGTGAAGAACCTAGAGAAGGTAATCTAGTGTGTCATTCATATAGACTTTGGATAACAGTCAGCTCACCAGGGTAAGGCATTGACGTGGACACTTAGGATGCGTGCCCAAGGACGCTTTCAGGCAGCAGGCACTATTGCATTGGGATTTAGAGATGAATACAAACTAATTAGGGTCTGAATGGAAGATAGAAGTTCAGATCTGATGTAAGGTCAGTTTTGCTCTATAGCTAATGGATAAGGTTAGGCTTGGATAAAAGGCAATGGATGAAAGCCGATCCTAGATCAGAGGCCACCTCCACCTAAATCACTCATTAGATACAGTGCAGAGACACCATAAAAGCTATATGGACCCAAATAGGTCTGAGTCATGAAGGGGTCGCTAAATGCAATAACAAGAGGCAAAGCCATCTTCTCATCTTTGAGCACTTAAGGATGTATAATCTCCCATACACATACACAGGTTACACATACAAAGAGATCTGCAGAGATACCAGTAGCCATGGTGATGGTCAGACAACAAGTAATCATGATGCAGAGTATAAATAGCAACACAAGCTCTCTGGGTGTTGTGTAAGAGAGAGACAAAAACATGTTTTGCGGAAAGTATTTCAGGTTTTTTTCTTAGTGAAACGAAGGAATAATTCATTATATGGACATGCTCGATAAAATCTGATCCCCTTCCAAATCACACACACCTCGGTGACCAAACTGTTAATATTGGGTTTTGGAATGTTGTTCCAAGACTCTGGACTATGAGCATTAGTAATGTTGTATTTCAAAGGGGACTTGCACATTTGCTATGAGTGTTGTGCATTGACTATTTTAAAGTGGGAAATAGGTAAGGTTTGTAATGTATGAGACCTTTTCACTCTCTTTTCCTAGGTCTTTGTTATCAAAGTGTTAATTCAACTAATTAGTTCCAATATAAGTAATGCCAAGTAGAAACTGTGTGCGATTCTTGGCAGGATGTGTTTGTTGCCAAATTGTTATTGTGCTCCCATGTGGAATGATACAAAGAAAAAATGTCTCGAGGAATTCTGATGATTTCAACCAAAAAGTCTTCATACATCACAACGCATGAATAATCTGGTTGGGAGGATCGTTTTGCGCCATATGAAAAATCTAATCTTGACGAGTCTAGCTTCAATAAAACATTGACTGGATTTCTAACCACGCTTTATACTGTGGAGGTAGAAAATTCCAGACACATAGGCTGTCTGATGGCTCATGTAAAAAAGACTTGAGTGGTTAGGCCTTTACAAGAAACTCCTCTGTTGTGTTACTCAGTAACAGGATCCCATTATGTTTGGGTTGCTGTGACAGACTACTCCATGACTTACTCTGCGATTTGTCTGTTTGTCACATGTTTTTGTTATAGGCTATTGTATATTCAATGGAGCTGCTCATCATAGAAAATAGATGAATATACTGTAGAATCACCAAGGCCATAAAACATTTTGTTATGTTACAGCTTTATTCTAAAATTAATAAAATAAATGTTTTCCTCATCAATCTACACACAATACTCCATAATGACGAAGCAGAAACCGGTTTTTATAATTTTTGCAAATTTAGTATTCAGACCCTTCGCTATGAGACTCGAAATTGTGCTCAGGTGCATCCTGTTTCCATTGATCTTTCTTAAGATGTTTCTACAACTTGATTGGAGTCCACCTGTGGTAAATGAAATTGATTGGACATGATTTGGAAAGGCACACACCTGTCTATATAAGGTCCCACAGTTGACAGTGCATGTCAGAGCAAAAGCCAAGCCATGAGGTCGAAGGAATTGTCCTTAGAGCTCCGAGACAGGATTGTGTCGAGGCACAGATCTGGGGAAGGGTACCAAAAAATGTATGCAGCATTGAAGTTCCCCAAGAACACAGTGGCCTCCATCATTCTTAAATGGAAGAAGTTTGGAAGAACCAAGACTCTTCCTACAGCTGGCCACACAGCCAAACTGAGCAATCAGGGGAGAAGGACCTTGGTCAGGGAGGTGACCACGAACCCGATGGTCACTCTGACAAAGCTCCAGATGGAAGCTACTCCTCAGTAAAAGGCAAATGAAAGCCCCCTTGGAATTTGCCAAAAGGCACCTAAAGGACTTTCAGACCATGAGAAACAAGATTCTCTGGTCTGATGAAATCAAGATTGAACTCTTTGGCCTAAATCCTGTGTCATGTCTGTAGGAAACCTGCCACCATCCCTACAGTGAAGCATGGTGGAAGGCAGCATCATGGTGTGGCAATGATTTTCAGTGGCTGGGACTGGGAGACTAGTCAGGATAGAGGGAAAGATGAATGGAGCAAAGTACTGAGAGATTCTTGATGAAAACCTGCTTCAGAGCGCTCAGCACCTCAGACTGGGAAGGTTCACCTTCCAACAGGACAACGACCCTAAGCACACAAATACAGGTGTGCCAAGTTTGTAGCATACCCAAGAAGACTTGAGGCTGTAATTGCTGCCAAAGGTGCTTCAACAAAGTACTGAGTAAAGGGTCTGAATACTTATGTAAATGTGATATTTCTGTTTTTTATTTAGAATATATTTGCAAAAATTTCTAAAAACAATTTCATCCATTTTAGAATAAGGCTGTAACATAACAACATTTTGAAAATGTCAAGGGTTCTGAATACTTTCCAAATGCACTGTACATGTAAACAGCCATTCACTCAAGAGATATTTATAATTTCACTGAAATCCCTCATGCAGGAATTTGAAAGATCTAGTCATTTTGGGGATGATTGTGCTGTAAAGTTTCACGTTTAGGACGTATTAAAAGTGTGCAGGCACATATTTCTTTTAACAATGTACGTAATTGTTTTGCCTTGCACCCGAACTGAGTAAAGCTGGTGTGGAGCTTACAGTTTTTCTCAATTGCGTACAAGCAATTTTCGGATCTGTGTTGAAACGTAAAGTATGCTCAAGTCCATTTCAGCACTAGCTAGCGATCTTGCTAACCTTGTCTAGCTAGCTCATGTTATGTTGTTGCATTTTTTTTTACTACTACACCATCTTAAAAAGATTAGCCAGCTGGCTTTATAGCTGGTTCTGGAGTTGGATTTGTCATAAGCATTCATTTAGGTAAAACTTCGCCACATATGGAAACCACTGGACTATCTTTGACTTCGTCAACTATTGTTATCTGCCAGAAGAAAAGGTTTGAAAGAATAAGATGAAGCTCCGGTAATATGTATAACTATTGAAATGCGAAATTCTAATAGACACGGTACAACCCTTGGTAGGTAAGCTGCTGGCAGGCTTTGGCTGCGGTACAGAAAAGCCAAATCAGGAAGTGCTCAAGGTTCTCACATGGGAAGTGAAATGATAGGCTACAATGATTTGCCTCAAGATCATGCACGCCGCAGATGACATGTATATTTGGAGCGTGTGACGAGGCAAAACTCTAGTGGTCAAAACCATTCATCTTGGGGCGACGGGTGGGAGCGGATTTGCAAAATGTTATCATATCACACAATTATACCATTTTATAAAGTGGTCAGATATATGTATTTTTAATACAGACTAGCTCAAAAATAAGTGAAAACTGACAAATTATTATGGATTAAGATAATTTTATGTTAAAAATAGTGGAGGTTAAAAAAACATACGTTTCCAGACCCTATTCTAATTTGCTTCATGGCTCAGGCGGCCAAGCAGACACAAGGATGTTTGGCTCATCTCAGTTGCAAAGAGGATTGATTTTGTAGCTGTTTCTGATTCATTAACAATGCCATGCTGGTTGGTGGGTGGTAACTTTCAATTAAAACCAAGCCCTGAAATTAAATTTAGGTTGAAAATAATTTGTGTGTCATATCGTAGGAAAAGATACCGCATTCACATGGATATGTTACTTCAAGCCCAAATATATCATACATTGAGTAAAATAACGACTTATTGCCTTAAATCGTTGTGCAACATCATGGGTATGCTTTGGCCATCGTCTTTCAGCTAGATTTGCGTTTAAATAAAATATCATCATTCAATACAAAATTCACTGTTAAGTGTTTAGTTCACAGAATATTAACACATTGTTTTCATCACAACATACATATGTGCAATTGTGTTCATTGTTTCGGCAAGCAGTAAATACTACTGCACCAAATTATCATACCATGTACAATATACGGAAAGATCTAGTCAATGGGGACCGTCTAATTGTGATGATTTTTTACAATATTGCGGACATGCAGAGATGCAGAGAATGAAGTTGAGTTCTAAGTCATTTTGGGTTACTCCTAAGTCATCATCTTCAACATTGTGGCCTTCCATTATAGAGCTTTGCTTTGATGTTAATTGAGGCGTATCAGTTGTTTTCCTCCATTGTATTCTATTGTGGATAGTGCTTCTGTGTACCAATGGAAAGTCTACAAAACAATAAGCAAACCAGCCTTTGGAATTGGATTGTGATGATACCATGAATGAATCCTGCACACACTATGCTTTTTTAAATATTTTTTTAGTCAGGAAAAATATTTGATTTGATGTGTATGAAATTAATTCATAGGGGAGATGTCTTGGAGAAAAAAAGATTGCTAAATTGTCAAGATTTAGACAGACACAGGGCAGTGTTTCTCCAAACACAATGCCTCCAAACACAATAACATCTTCTTTATTCACTGTAATGTACCTCAAGGGGGCCATTTCTTCTCTTGGAACCAAAACAATGCATTTCACATACCTGCATTTCATGCCATACCTTCCATCCTCTACATACCCCTTTCATTTGTCTTTCCTCTCACAAGAGACACCTCAGTCTGTATTGTTACACACACACACACACACACACACACACACACACACACACACACACACACACACACACACCCTCCCATCCCTTTCCCCATCCCAAGGGTCTCGGGAGAAAACTTGTCATGACTGGCTGCTTTGTGCACAACCACATCTGACTATATGCCGTGTAGCTGCACAGTGCAAATACTGAAACCAGGATTTTGAAATTGGGGTGTGGACACAAATACACATTGAGTGATGTGAATGTTAGCTACATAAAATATAGTGCTTTATGCGCCAAATTATATTAAAACTTTACACCATGGATTTAATATCAAAATTATATTATAGAATGTTGTGTGTGCTGAAATTACACGTCATGTGTGCAATACCGCGTTGGTAATAAGGCATTATTTGTTCGACCGATTGGGAAAACGTCTGTGTGATCATTTGAAATAAGAGAAGGATCAAAAATGTTTACAAATATATTTGATACAGATGTTATTATTAACATCATGGCATACATATCGGTGAATGCTGTGACATATGAAATACGAGTGATGTGTGATCAATGTGTAATCAATGTGTAATAACTACGTAAAAAAAGAATGAGCGTGTTAAATTATTATGTGATTTGCAGTCATATTCCGGCCCTGATTGGTCAACAAGCTTATCTGACCCGCAAAGACCCAAAATTATCTCTATGCTTATTTTCGAATGACGTCACGATGTCGTTTGTTTACAGTTGTTAGGGTTACACTTCCACAACAGAATAATAAATAGTGGTAGCTACGTTTAGCTAGAAGCAAGCTAGCTAGCTACATCAACTATCTTGGTTTCACAAGATAAATGAGCGATTTCACACTACTAACTAAGTGCATTGTAATGAAAATATAATGACTGCATTGGACACTTCTGTTGAACAAAAATCTATTGGAAAATGTTTGCTGTATAACTGGGTAGAGGAGGTGAGTTTTTTTTCTTGGCAAAAGTTGTCTCAATATGAAAGCTGGTAGTGGTGTGTGTGTGTGTGCGTGCGTGTGTGAGAGCGAGAGATGTAAGTTAGCGGTAGGCCTACATGTATAGCTAAATTCAGGTATATGAGGGCTCGCATGTTCTCCCTCCTGTTTTCTCAGTTAGCTATGAGTGCCATCATTAATAGGTCATTAGTACAAGTCACTCCTTTAACTCATTAAAAATTATTGAAAACAACAATATGTTGTCACACATGGCACAGCTTTTTATTAGTCTTTGGAATTACATTCATTCAGCGGGCCACTGCCGTCCTTGACAATGAGAGGCCCAGAGCGCACATCCACAAAAATGGACATAAAGGGATTCTCACCATGGATCTGTCATCCAAAGTTCAAGGTGTCACCACAGTGAATGCTGCTTTCACCCCTCCCAGGGGTCATGGGGTGAGACAAAGAGGTAGGTACAGAATGAGAACATTGAACACCAATAAACATACCTACATCCAGCTGACCTTGAATAGATTTTTTCTGGAATGAGTTTTAGATTCAGTGGATGCCACGCAACATTCAAACATACTGTAACCTTACTACTGTGCAAACTGTTCATAAGCATACTGTTATGCTGTCTCACTGTCTGACTTGATTAAAATTCACTCAAGCATTTTAGAGTTCGGTATGTGTTTTGCCCATGTTTTATTTGTTAAGGCCTCAGAGGAGAACTTTTGGAAAATGATCTGCTCAAGAAAATAAGGTAGGCCTAATTGACCAAAGTTTCATTTCATAACAGTTATCATAATGTGAACAACACATTCAAACTTGAAATATATATATATATAATAATATATTACTCGAGACGTGACACAACACTGTTCAATCAATGCCTTGAGCGGAACTGGTAGGAGGAAAGTGATGTAATTTACAAGTCTTGGTTAGTTTTACAGTTCTATGAACACTTTGTGCTTTTTGATTTGACTTCATTATCTGATTTAACATTTATGTGCAGTGTAATGTGGTTCATAGAATGTGTCCACAACAATGTGGTTAACATCCCCCAACAAGCGATTTTAACAAAGGGAGGTATGACGGTTAAAACGGGTTGTTGGAGGGGCGAGAGTCTCAACTCATATTCACTGACTTATGCCATGCAAAACCGCACAGTCACAAAACTGAGCTAGATTTTTACTGAATGCTCAAAGTTAAATGTAAAGAACATTAACAAGGCTCTAACTAGTTTATTATGACAAAAATAACATCAATTTAAATAAGTAGCATTAGTCATAGAACCTTTAATAGTGGTTTGGAGAGTGTTGCTTTGTTTTTCCATGGCAATAGTCTGCTGCAGGGAAACAGTAAGAGTAAATGTCAACAGATCAACACTTCTTGGAAGCTGCTCAACGTGAGAATTAAATTTGGATCTGTGGAAACCAGTTATGAAGAGATAGGACAGGGAGTTTACACCACACATCAGTATGTTATGACAACCTGTATGAATAATGTAGAATAACAGTGGAACAATGTTATTTTGATTCATATGATAATGAATGTATTATTATGCATATTCATACACTAATCATGTAAGCCTAAGAATAACTAGCCTTTATCACTGCATAGACCTTACACACAGCAATGCAGCTACTGATAGATTTAAAAATAGTAATCTAAAGTTCAGCAATGTGAACATGTGAGAAAACAATGTCAGAGTAGCAGAGGCAGATAAGGCTATTGCTGTAGGTTCTCATGCTGATATGGCCTTCCTCCTCTATCCCACAGTGAGCAGACACATGCAGAATTTAATCCTGAGCCTCCCAAAACAGAATTCTGCTCCACTACCAAAGAGGACTACAAAGTTGAAGGCTTTCTGCCTTCCCTGCCTTCACCACTAAAGGTCTTCTAAATCAAGTATATTCTATGAACATGATTACAAAATTCCGCTCTGTGTGAGACACCTTGTTTCGGGACTAGCTACCTTTTATAATTTTCCTGGCTTTCAAATATAAAAATGACGTCATTATTATTCAACTCATACTTGAACAGAATGTTCATTTCTAATGCATTCTTGGTTTGCTGTGATTAGGTGCATGACTACAAAAGCGATCAGGCAATTACCTTTTGGAGTGAGAATCATCATCAGATACAGGTTGGTCAGATTATTACATTACTCCTCCATTTGCATAACCCTCTCTACATTATCATAAATGGAGAGAGCACCATGTTTTCACTATTACTGGATGGCTGCTTAACATTATAGTCAACACTAGACAAAATGCCGTTGTTACATTTTATCATCTTTATTATTTTCAATTTTTAAGTCAACTTTTGTGTGGTGTGTCATTTACTCTGCTATAGTACAGTGACTGTGGCGTTAGTGGTCTGTCTGTGTTTGTGAAGCATTTGTTGCTTGGCTATTCCACTTACAAAATTGAATACAATAAATGGCTGGAAGAGACCTCCCACATACCCACAACACAGTAAAACATTACATGAGTGTGTAAAGAAAGCAATTCTTTTCAGAAGCATTTTATTTACCCTATCAAGGTTAGAGGACCATAGCCTTATATTCTTAAGTATTCTATGGTTTGTACTGTTTGGGACTCACTCCTAACATTATATTATATAATGATATAGTATTTATATTAATATAGTATTCATATTATATAGTATTTAATCTCTACTGCACAATCTGGTTTTTATTCTCTCAATTAAACCATCATTATTGTTGGACATCTGGCCCTTGAGTTTTAGTATTTGATGGCTGTTGATATGTAAGATATTAACAAATGAAAATTATTTAGCATATGTTTGTAATTTTGGTGTCATATTTGATGGCTATTTACAAGCCTCCATTTTGAATGTGGTCTCAAAGAGCCCTTCAATAAGACATCTTATTAAATTCTGCCAATAGACTTTAAAGAGCACAGCTGGTACAGGATACTGTCGATTTCCCTCCCAGGTGGCGCAGTGGTTAAGGGCTCTGTACTGCAGCGCCGGCTGCGCCAGCTGCGCCACCAGAGACTCTGGGTTCGCGCCCAGGCTCTGTCGTATCCCTGTCGCGGCCTACGCACAATTGGCCTAGCGTCGTCCGGGTTAGGGAGGAAATCCTTGTCTCATCAAGCACCAGCGACTCCTGTGGCGGGCCGGGCGCAGTGCGCGCAAACCAAGGTTGTCCAGGTGCACGGTGTTTCCCCCGACACATTGGTGCGGCTGGCTTCTGGGTTGGATGGCGCTGTGTTAAGAAGCAGTGCTTGGTTGGGTTGTGTATCGGAGGACGCATGACTTCGTCTCTCCCGAGCCCGTACGGGAGTTGTAGCGATGAGACAAGATAGTAGCTACTAAACAATTGGATACCACGAAATTGGGGAGAAAAAGGGGTACAATTTAAGAAAGAAATGACACAGCTCATCCACTTTTTAACTCAGTTAATTTAAGCCTTAAATGAGCAGCTACTGTAATAATAGCATACCTGGCACACTGTAGTCTGATAATAGTCTACACAAAAACCTTTTTAAACAACAGCAAGTAACATGTACCATGTTCTGCCGTCTCAGGGTGTGACAGCGGTGAGAACCAGGGATACCCCATTCAAGAAGAATGCCACCTTCAGCACACCTATCAGTGAACACATGGATGACAAGCCTATTCTGTACACACCGGAGAATTAAGCTGTTACTCATTGGACACAGTGGTATTAAATTATTGTTCCATAATATTGTGTATGAATATTGCTCTGTTTATCATTTCAATTAACTAGTCTCTGCACTGTATATGAATTGCAAAAGTACTGCACAAATGATTTAACACAAGCAGACAGATGAATGGTTTTGAATTGTAACTTTATCTCAGGGTCCTTGTCTCCTTGCAGAATTACAGTTGTTGTTTTTTTTATTCATACCAGAGCTTTGTATTAAGAATATTCTCTCTGTTTGTTCATGCTTTTATTTTTGTTTGTAGGTTATTTTCTCCTATGGTCTTTTTCTCAAACCTTTGCAACTTGTAATTACCACAAATGAGCAGTGCTGAACAACAGAAAGCCACATGTTCCACTTTCCTCTGTGCTGGGCAAAAATGGATCTGGCTATTGTCCTTGGACAAATGGCAAGAAAACCATTTGTTTTTTGAGATGAGGAAAGTGTTTTTCCAACGTTAAAAAGAGAGGCACACAGAACCCTCCGCCTTACAGATGTCAGAAATATTGATGTTCATATTGATGTTCATGCAGCCTCCTCACTTTAGAGAGCATGGCTCTGATTCAGATTCGTGTTCTGTCAATCAAGAGACATATCTACATTGTGTCCCTCTCTCCTCTTGCTTTCAGCAGAGATTATGAGGAGGTAGCTATGGCAACAAGTAATTTTAGACTACATTTATGCAAATTATCCCCCAAAACATTTCCTTACCTCATGGGATTAGAGGGGGAAACAATTGATGTCTGAAACAGATGACATTTAGCTACTTCCAGCCAAGTGAAATATATTGCATATAATTGTTTTAATTCAAATTAACTGTGAAAAAGTAAATATTTCCTTGAATAAATTTGGCTACTAATTTTCTTCCATGATTCAATTAAATTAATAATGTATGTTTTGATCTATACATAACTGTGTATTTATTTAAGTTTATAAAACATGTATTACAATACTTCATTCTCTGTATTTCCCTGTGAAGGGAGCACTGCTCTGAGTTATTCAAATGAATGTAGTGCTTTTGTCAGAGGAGACAAATGTTGAACCATCTTATGAACTATGTGCTTGTGATACAGTAGGCCTACATACCTGCAGTAGAAATTCCTTCAATGCATTCCCCCGTCAAAAGTTCCCTTCTTGGTTGTTGTTGTCTCTCCTCCCAAATTGTATCAAAAATGCTAATGGCGTTCTTCACCCTCCCTTCAACTCTCTTCAAAAGATAAAACCAGGAGCCTTTGATGACTCAACAATTACTCAAATTCATCCTTCATTCTTCTACTGAATTCTACAGTATCATTTCATTTAATTTAAACATCTGTATGCACACACATGTACAGATTTGGATACTGTACACTCCCTGAAGGGGAGACAAAAGTGATGAGAGACTTATGTGACACTTACAGTGGGGCAAAAAAGTATTTAGTCAGCCATCAATTGTGCACGTTCTCCCACTTAAAAAGATGAGAGAGGCCTGTAATTTCATCATAGGTACACTTCAACTATGACAGACAAAATGAGGGAAAAAAAATCCAGAAAATCACATTGTAGGATTTTTAATGAATTTATTTGCAAATTATGGTGGAAAATAAGTATTTGGTCACCTACAAACAAGCAAGATTTCTGTCTCTCACAGACCTGTAACTTCTTCTTTAAGAGGCTCCTCTGTCCTCCACTCATTACCTGTATTAATGGCACCTGTTTGAACTTGTTATCAGTATAAAAGACACCTGTCCACAACCTCAAACAGTCACACTACAAAGTCCACTATGGCCAAGACCAAAGAGCTGTCAAAGGACACCAGAAACAAAATTGTAGACCTGCACCAGTCTGGGAAGACTGAATCTGCAATAGGTAAGCAGCTTGGTTTGAAGAAATCAACTGTGGGAGCAATTATTATGAAATGGAAGACATAAAAGACCACTGATAATCTCCCTCGATCTGGGGCTCCACGCAAGATCTCACCCCATGAGGTCAAAATGATCACAAGACCGGTCATCAAAAATCCCAGAACCACACGGGGGGACCTAGTGAATGACCTGCAGAGAGCTGGGACCAAAGTAACAAAGCCTACCATCAGTAACACACTACGCCGCCAGGGACTCCTGCAGTGCCAGACGTGTCCCCCTGCTTAAGCCAGTACATGTCCAGGCCCGTCTGAAGTTTGCTAGAGAGCATTTGGATGATCCAGAAGAAGATTGGGAGAATGTCATATGGTCAGATGAAACCAAAATATAACTTTTTGGTAAAAACTCAACTCGTCGTGTTTGGAGGACAAAGAATGCTGAGTTGCATCCAAAGAACACCAAACCTACTGTGAAGCATGGGGGTGGAAACATCATGCTTTGGGGCTGTTTTTCTGCAAAGGGACCAGGACGACTGATCCGTGTAAAGGAAAGAATGAATGGGGCCATGTATCGTGAGATTTTGAGTGAAAACCTCCTTCCATCAGCAAGGGCATTGAAGATGAAATGTGGCTGGGTCTTTCAGCATGACAATGATCCCAAACACACCGCCCGGGCAATGATTTCAAGGTCCTGGATTGGCCTAGCCAGTCTCCAGATCTCAACCTCATAGAAAATCTTTGGAGGGAGTTGAAAGTCTGTGTTGCCCAGCAACAGCCCCAAAACATCACTGCTCTAGAGGAGATCTGCATGGAGGAATGGGCCAAAATACCAGCAACAGTGTGTGAAAACCTTGTGAAGACTTACAGAAAACATTTGACCTCTGTCATTGCCAACAAAGGGTATATAACAAAGTATTGAGCTAAACTTTTGTTATTGACCAAATACATATTTTCCACCATAATTTGCAAATAAATTCATAATCACAATGTGATTTTCTGGATTTTTTTCTCCTAATTTTGTATGTCATAGTTGAAGTGTACCTATGATGAAAATTACAGGCCTCTCTCATCATTTTAAGTGGGAGAACTTGCACAATTGGTGGCTGACTAAATACTTTTTTGCCCCATTGTACTTGGTTGATAAGGGCCCGATTCAGATTTAGGAAATGTATGCTACAAACAGAAATTGGCATATCACATTATTGACAGAATCCCCTGGCGCTTGTGGGGGTCGTAGTGCAGGCTCCAGGTTTAACTCAATATGGTCTGCATTCCATAATGATTCAAATAGGTTACATGTGACAAATTATAGCACAACTTGTAATATTCTAGCCTAACATGATCCACTATTGCTAGCGATCCCCAGAAACAACCACAGGAACGTGACAGAAAGTAATGTAAACTAACGATGAAATGGAATGATGCAAAATGGAATGAAACTAACACTAACATGACAGTTCTACATTTATGGTGGTATAACTGACGAGGGCTACCGGTAGTGGCTATTATTTAACATGATATAAACTGAAGAAAAAAAAATACAGTGAAAAGTCCAGGCATATAATTAAAGCATTCTTGAAATCATAAATCAACTCCGTGGGTTTGGCGCTATAGGGTCATTTGCGCATGGCTACAGGGTGGCAGGTAGCCTAGTGGTTAGAGCGTTGGGCCAGTAACCGAAAGGTTGCTAGATAAAATCCCCGAGCTGGCAAGGTAAACATCTTTCGTTCTGCTCCTGAACAAGGCAGTTAACCCACTGTTCCTAGGTCGTCATTGTAAATAAGAATTTGCTCTTAACTGACTTGCCTAGTTAAATAAAGGTTAAATAAATAAGCATGATCACTTAATTACGGGATTCCCCCTTAGTTAATTGGAGCAGAGATGAAGAGACACATGATGCCCACTGCCATGTCACAGCAGCTAATGACTGGTGATGTGTCGTTGCAACTGAACACAACTGCATCCTGCACAACCTGATAATGACTGTTATTGTACAGTACAGTCAGGTTCTTCTCACTCTGCATCTCTTTTTTCTCTGTCTGTTCACACCTGAATTTTGCAAACAGTCCATTATAGTCACTACCTGTGCGGTTTGACAACACTGCCATGTGAAAAGGCAAGATATTTTTGTCAATGGTGCATATGGTGGTGTTCTAACATTTAATTGAAGGTTTCTGATACTGGCAGATGCAATGCAAATACTAGGCTACAGATGATTGTATCGTGGGACTTTAGTTAAATAAAAGAAAGAAAACATTTAAAGCTACTTTGCTTTGCATAACTTCTGTCATTGTCACTGTTGGTTTAGGAACCTATTAAAGTGATACTGTAATGGACTAAAAAGGACAAAGCAGGGGACAACGCTGTAATTAGAATTTAGGATGTCTAAGGTACCGCAGCAATTTCAACAGAAGTGCCGGGCCATTCAAGATTCCCAACAGGTTTTGCTGACTAACTTACATTTTCACTCCTAAAAAGAGAAACCTTTCAAACAATAAATAAAGCAGATTCTCTAACATTTTTAGAGAACGTCATAAGGACACTAAATTCTGTCCAAGTTACACCAGGGGAATATGGCTCAGTTATTAAAGCGGGTCCGGTTCCACGAGAGGGCAAAGGGGGACTTAGCCCCCTCAGTTGAAACTTGTGTCCCCTCAGTTTTAGTTGTATGTCATAAAAGCATAAAAGTTAAAATGATTGAGTGACAGGTTTGCGCGAAATCTGTACCTCTGCTGCGCTGTATCAGCACCATGGACAGAGCGCTCCGGGTGGTTAGGTATGACTCCGTTGGATTTCAATAAAAAGCCGCCAAATATAGATTGTGTTATGCCTTTATTGATCTGATATTTTGTCTATAGGCCTACCGCTGTTTTGTTATTTTCGCATTCATTCTTTCGCATTCCCAGTTGTGTTATTATTCAAAGCCCCATTTATTTTTGCATGAATAACTAGGCTACTACTTTCAGCATTTAGTTTGCATTATTTTGGTTAGACATATGTGTGTAGGGCTGCATTCACATAAGGTAATTCACCTTTTACAAACAGCATATCTATCTTGTAGCCTATATTCATTACCAAAGTGGCATTGCTTTAGTGTGTAGGGCGCTGTCTATTGTATTGATACAGCGCAGCTGAGATGGGCTACAGATTTCGCGCCAACCTGTCACTTCAAAAGCACTCAATGGTCTCGGAGTCTCAGCCTTTGAACTGTATGTTTATTGTGATAGAAGCAGAATTCTAAATAATTCCAATGCAAGAACCACCAAAAATGTTGCTCCCTCACCGATTTCAACTGCCCCCTTAGTCACTTTATCCTGGCACCGGGTCTGTATAAAAGTTAAGACGTACGGTCAGACACATAAATAGTGAGCTGGTTACAAGAAATGTCCCCCTTTTACCGTCAATGATGACATTTCAAAATGTTAATGTTTTGTAAGAATCGGATTTACTAAATCATGAAATGTTTTTATCAAAAGCACATGAATGCAGTGCACCGAATCACACACGACTATGAAAACACACAGGGTTGAACATAAATAATATTATCTGAACAATGTATGAAACACAGTTGTATTGTACTCAGTTTATTGCACAAAATATCTTACAATATCTTGGAAATACATATATCATCTTGTACTCTATAACACCACTGTGGAACTCGGACCTCTGCATTGACATCTATTACACTGTGCGCCCGTCCGTTATGAACGCTGTATGGAAATATTAATACAGAATTGACTTCCAAACACATGATATAAATCTAAATATAGAAAGTACTCAATCTCAGGACAGAAAGATTCTCCATACAAAACATCTTACAATTGTTGGGGCAGTAACCGTACACAGGTATTATAAACATACCATTAAACATCCCTTCCTTTCCAAAAAGGTCTAATTCAGTAAATATTGTTGTTCCGCTTTTGGGGAAGGAATCACCTTTAGGCCTTATTCTAGAACAAATAAAGCATTGGCTGACTGTGCCACTGTGTAGCCTCTGTGGTTGGCTCCACTGTGGGTACACGCTGTCAGCAGGCCTCTCAGATAACGTACACATCAGTCTTCTCCCCTTCAAGCCAATAGGTTCGCATTTTGCCTTTGCCCTGGAAAAACACATAAATCAATAGGCTCATCAATGGAGACGAGTGGGAGTGATAGATACACAAAAGGGCTTCTCTTTCTTAAAGGGTGACCCTGGCATTAGCCGGGCCTGTTAAAACTAATCTGGCATCCCTAGAGAGAGTACGCTACACTTCATAACCAGACTTTATGGTTTTCTTCCATTTCAACAGAAGATCTTTTTTTATGACACTCGTAATCTGAGAGATCCAGAGCTGCAATCTACTGAAATGCGCTGCATATAATAAACAGAATGGGAATCACAAGACCACATTTCACTATAGCTGACCCTGTAAAACAACAGATTTCACTGCACCTATCTGGTGTATGTGACAAAACACTTTTGTATTCTTCATTTATTTTTCTATCATATTCATTTATCAGACAATATTGAATACATGAAGCCATTACAGATAATGCTGACAACAACACATGCATTATTCATTGTGGCCTTACCTTCATTTCTACCTCCCCTCTTTCTTGGAGTTCAAAATAGCCAAACTCATCCAGCACTTCTTTGGTTGCTGAGGAGAGGTGGATCCTCAAGGCTGTGAAACACATCAATAGACAATCACAGTGAGTGCTTTGCAGGGAGTGATACCGAGTAGCATTAATGAAACATTTATCCTCTGCCATATGCACTGTGTTAGATCATAACAATTACAGTACGCATACATACATACATACATACATACAGTGGGGCAAAAACATATTTAGTCAGCCACCAATTGTGCAGGTTCTCCCACTTAAAAAGATGAGAGAGGCCTGTAATTTTCATCATAGGTACACTTCAACTATGGCAGACAAAATGAGAAAAACAATCCAAAACATCACTGCTCTAGAGGAGATCTGCATGGAGGAATGGGCCAAAATACCAGCAACAGTGTGTGAAAACCTTGTGAAGACTTACAGAAAACGTTTGACCTCTGTCATTGCCAACGAAGGGTATATAACAAAGTATTGAGATAAACTTTTGTTATTGACCAAATACTTATTTTCCACCATCATTTGCAAATAAATTCATTAAAAATCCTACAATGTGATTTTCTGGATTTTTTTTCTGATTTTGTGTGTCATAGTTGAAGTGTACCTATGATGAAAATTACAGGCCTCTCTCATCTTTTTAAGTGGGAGAACTTGCACAATTGGTGGCTGACTAAATACTTTTTTGCCCCACTGTACGTACATACATACATACATACATACATACATACATACATACATACATATGTCAACCAAGTGTATGTTATGTGAAGGTCAAAAGTAGAAATGAACAGTGAAATATTCCTGTTGCTGTAGAAATAGTCCCTAGAAACAGCTGTTGACAGTCCAGTCCCAGAGGTGATTCCTACCACTATAGGATATTTTATGGTATGCAGTTTATCACTATGGATGTGGCCTGGCTATAAGTGTTATTAATTATTTATAAACGGACGTGAAAGCACACAGCAGGAAGTGAGCAGGAAGTGAGTGGGTTAATCAATAATGTGATGAGTCACTCACAAAAAATCCTGGCCGGCACAGCACCAGCGGTCCAACTACCACGACACCAGTTAAGAACTGCTGCCAGTAATACCAGTCCAGATAAACACTATTAAACTAGGACGACAACCTCCATCCCCTCTGTTGCTTTCTGATGATAAATATCCCATTCCCTGTCTACTTAATCTATCCCTTGATGCTTCATTTCTTACAGGGAAGTATGTGTAAAGAGCTAGTCCACAATATTTTTTGTTATGGATTCTCAGACACAAGCATTAGTCAGATTTAGTCAAGACAAATAATGACGGGAAACCAGTCTTTCACAAAACAATTGCATAAGCAAATATACAACAGGGAATGCTCGACAGACGAACAAAATCCTAATCCAAGGAAATACCACATAGTCAACAGGAAATAATGAATACTTAGTTGTTTTAGTTTGTGTCAGCTGAAACATACAGTGCCTCCAGAAAATATTCACATCCCTTGACTTATTCCACATTTTGTTGTGTTACAGCCTAAATTCAAGATGGCTTTTTCAACCTCACCCAACTGCACACAATGCCCCATAATGACAAAGTGAAAACATGTTGTTAGACATTTTTGCAAATGTATTGAAAATGAAATACAGAAATACCTCATTTACATAAGTAGTCACACCCCTGAGTCAATACACGTTACAATCAACTTTGGCAGCAATTACAGCTGTGAGTCTTTCTAGGTAAGTCTAAGAGATTTGCCCACCTGGATTGTACAATATCTCATCCTCAGTTTTCTCCTATCACAGCCATTAAACTCTGTAACTGTTTTAAAGTCACCATTGGCCTCATGGTGAAATCCCTGAGTGGTTTCCTTCCTCTCTGACAACTGAGTTAGGAAGGACGCCTGTATCTTTGTAGTGACTGGGTTTATTGATAACCCATCCAAAGTGTAATTAATAACTTTACCGTGCTCAAAGGGATATTCAATGTTTATTTTTATTTTTACCCATCCACCAATAGGTGCCCTTCTTTGCGAGTCATTGGAAAACCTTCCTGGTCTTTGTGGTTAAATCTGTGTTTGAAATTCACTGCTCGACTCAGGGGCTTACAGATAATTATATGTGTGGGGTACAGAGATGAGGTAATCATTTATATTATTGTCCCAACTGGATTCCAGAATGTGACACTGTTTTATGCGGCTACATTTCCACATTAATAGTTTTAAGTGTTAAAGTGCTGACACCAATCAAAATAGAAAATAGGAAAACAGAGATCCAAATCTGGAACTCACCCTCTCCATTCGACTCCATCCGAGACGCTGTGTTGACAGTATCTCCAAATAAACAATATCTGGGCATTTTCAGACCCACCACCCCAGCACAGACAGGCCCTGTACAGAACAAAAGGCAGTGACATTTACTGGAAATATCCTCCATGGAAAAGCATACTGTAGATGGATAACAATTGCTTTCATCACCAGAACCTCATGATAAGCCAAGTGTATTTAAAAGCATGATCAAGATATGATTGAACTCAAAAACAACATATTCCCACAATGACAGGATCAGGCACCTCCCACACACAATTTTTTAAAGACCTATCAGTGATGATATTCATGTCAAGTGTTTGAATAAGAATATAAATAGTGCCTGCATGAGATAATTGTGTCCAAGCACAACGAAAAACCTCCTTTGCATGCAATACAGCTTGTATTTGTTGTATTTGATCATCATGTCAAAATATTGTCGGTACTGGAGATATCTCCAGAGATTTCTTAGCTGAAATACTGTATGTCTTAAAACCTAGATATTGTCATCAACTGTCATAACCAATCACAGCAGTTTATAACAATTAGTGAGCAAAAACCCCATGCAATCATGAGGCAGGATACATAAGTGGGCAATTTAATCACAAATGACTTCTTGTCTAGACAACTATTTACCATATAATAAATAATTTTGTGTCATAACATAATTCAGTTATTTGTCCTAGAATTAAATAAACTGTCATTGGCTAGGGAAGATCATGTAACATTTAGGAGGTATTGAAAGATTTACATTTGTATGATTTATTAGAGGTGTTTTGACTGGTAACGATATGGATGCTAAGGATCAGGAGAAGGATTGGGCAGTTCCCAAAAGCACTGATTCATTCAATTTGAAAAAAAAAAAACAACAACAACAACATCTATCTTCTAACAGTAGTTAAGCATAAGACATTTTAACCATCATTTCAAACTCTATGTGAAATGTGAAATGATACCTGTGTGGATTCCTATCCTTAGCCGTAGTTGGTCTTGGGGTCTGTGACGAATCTTGAATGTTTTCACTTGTTCTAGTAAGGCTAAAGACATCCCAGCTATCTCCCTTGCGTGTAGGTTACCATTCCTGACTGGAAGCCCTGACACCACCATGTACGCATCACCAATGGTCTCCACCTCAGATATACATGACAACATGTTAGTAGGTTGAAACAGGTGATTATATATAAAAATAATCATATTTACATTACAAAACATTATTAACCTGACATACCTTGTACACATCAAAATTATCAATGATAGCATCAAAGCAAGTGTAGAGATCATTCAGCACTGTCACAACCTATGAAGAGTAAAACAAAACTTTAGCTACCGTACTCAGGTAAACTAGAAACAATAGTTCAAGGGTAGAACAATCGCAAACACCACCACTAAAACCGGGTAACTGTTACCCTCCTGCTCCTTCATTCTCTATTTTAGAAATACTTCTTCAGCTAGTGGCAAACATTTGTGAAACATAGCAATTTCAAAGATAGTGTGCAAAGATAATAAGTTCCACTGTGCGTGTTCATGAGGCATGTTCCATTTGGTTTGCCCCCGTGATTGACTGAGAAGTGTTTCTGCATGAACTCCCAATGGTTCCCCAGTCAGATTAAAATATTTCTGCTCCCCCTGCCTTGGACAAGTGCCCAGAACCTCAATTTACTGAGAAATGTGCTTGCATGAGTAAAACAACGCAACAGACCAAATACCGGGGACACATTTTCACAATGTTTTCCGGAATTTGAAGAGTAATACACATCAGCTGTTTATTCAAAATATGAAGTGTTTCTTGTCATTCATAAAATAAATGTTTGTATATTGTAATTCCTTTGAGGGTCTATTGGTCAAGTTAAGTGATTCAGTGGCTTATGGAGAGAGAAATGGTGCTAGAAAAACAGTCTTTAGTTCTAGTTTAACTTTCAGAGGGGCTTAGCATTATTTCTTAAACAATTACGACTTAAACTGGGGGGAAAATTGATAAATGTAATTCGATATTTTAATTAAACAGAGCCCAAACTGGTAGGTGAGATACCTAAACCTCAAAGCTACACTAATGTTGAAAGAATACCGTCTGTTTTGTGGCCTTAATTGAATAGACATGTGACCTTAAAATCAAGTGCGTAGAATATAAGTGAACAATGAATATATTTCACATAATACATCGCCACTGAAACCTAGTGGTCGGATTCTTAACTCTGAGCTATATTAAAATACATTTGATGAAAGGTAAGATTTATGACTGTACTTGTAAGTAGCTTCTGCTGGATGAATAGAGTAGATCTGTCTGAGTGTACCACTCGCCAAGTACAAAATATCGCTCATGCAGAGTTATTGGAAATTATATGAAGACTGACATGTCTTCACAATTTTAGAAGAAACACTCCAGTAAGACTTTGTCTGAATTCATGGCACAAGTAGCATCAAGAAGAAAACCTGGTTTCTCTGGATGGATTTCAGAATTCGGAACGACCAAAATGTCTGGAGAAAATAACATGTTGGGGCACTGCACTTAAAACCATTACAACCATTGAGACCGTTACAACAATCCCATCAAATCAAATCAAATTGTATTTGTCACATGCACTGAATACAACAGGTATTCATTCACCTTACAGTGAAATGCTTACTTACAAGCCCTTAACCATTCATCAGCCATTCGTCATACAGTACTTTAGACCCTGGTGAAGGGATTCTCAATATATGAGTGGTCTTGAAATCTTCTTCTTCATCTTCTTCTTCATGAGAGAGAACACATTTCATAGCAGCTACAGCACCCAGTGACTCAGCAATGCGTCAATGCACTCTCAGCTACTCACAATAGCTATTTTGAGTTGTGGCCTCCATGTGGGAATGCTTTGTAACTATGAGACACACGGTAGGTGCTTTAATAGGCTCTGCATGAGTGAGATCGGTGTAAGTAACAAAGAAGCTCCTCTACATTTCCTCTTCATATTCTCTTCCCATAATGAGTTGTTGGACCAGCATATCTTCAAGGTTTCTTGTCAACTACCTTCAAGTGTCTTGAGGGAGAGTTTACAGGAAGTCTCTAATTTCCCATGGTGAATTGATACTTTGACTCAATAAACCTTGAGTGCATTTTACTTAGCAAAACTGACTAGTCACACAGTAAGATTCAAAGTGCAAAATCATGTTGTGGATTTGCTCCTGCTGTTGGTTGGTATAGGATAGCTACTGTATAAAGTCTGTACCTGTTGTTGGTTAGGAGTAAATATATCTACTGACAGTTGTTTACCTGCAGTGGTGTACTCTCAGCTGACATTGACGTGAAACCCACAATATCACTGAAGTAGATTGTCACACTGTCAAACGCCTCCGCTTGGACCGTCTCCCCTCGCTTTAGCTGCTCTGCTACTGAGCTGTGGACAAGAAAACTTATGCCGTGCTTAAGAGATAATGTTATCGTTTGCTATAAATCAAAAGTGACAGTAAGCTTGGCAGCTACGATCCACAATGAGTAAATAAGCAGATTCTACCAGTATCATTTCCTGTTCACCAATATTTTAAAGTACAGTAAAGAGCCAGAGGCACAGTGCAGCACTAGCAGCTGGGTTAATCCAGGACTCTGGTCAAATGATCGGAATTCTGCAGCGAGAGAAGGTATGTCTCGGTTCTCTCAGGCCATTCTCTGTCTGTCAAATTGGCTGAAAGTTGGAGGGAGTCATTTGGCCAGACAATGGGAGGATAAATGAGTGTGACTACGGCGCTGAGACAGACAGCTTAAATAGATGGAGGACGTGGCTTATCGTTTGCTGCTTTCGTGTTATCAGAGGTGCTTAACACCCTATCGCATTTCTCCTCCTAGTTCTGGTTAATGAGAAGTTTGCTTGTCAGCTCCCATCTTGCCCTTTCATCTCCTCTCTGCTTAACTGTGAATGTGTATCTTTTTTAAATGTGAGATATAGAAAGCTGAGACGCTCTTTCTTGGAATTTGAACAATGATCAAGTGGCACAGCATTACACGGAAAATAGTTTCCTCATTTTCACAATTTGATAAGCAGAAGTTCAGACTGATAATAAGGGTAATAGGGCAAGACGAAAATCGGAATAATAATGATTCTTACTGTGGCAAGATCTGGTAAAGTAGATTTTCGGCTTTTCTTTTCTCCTCCAGGTAGGCTTGCGTTCGTTCCTCTACCAGGTTCTCCAGGTTGTTGGCGTACTGCTCCATCCTGGACAGCAAGTTGTTCAGAATACTGGTACTTCCCTCCCTGTGATGAAAAAAGACAGAAAGATAACATACCCATTCATTTGTTGTCATTCTGAATGAAAAATATCTGAACTTTCTATTCTGTTAACATCACCTAATGTACAATTCAATGCGTATTTCAGAAGTGACTTCACGGTCTAGGGCCCGATAAAATCTGTTTTTTTTTTTGCCTGATTCCGTTCAGTTTTTCCTAAATCCATTTCTCCATTTTGTTTTTCCAATTTATTTTCAGGTTTTCGGCCTCTCAAAATCACACTTTTTTTATACATCAGGAGGCCACTTTTAAGATCTGGGAAAAATCTAAGAATGTTGAATTTTGTGTGTAGTTACCCTTTAATGCAAGTGTACACCAGCCAGAGACCATTGTTTGGTTAGCAGTGTTTCTGTAGCGCTCGTGTGATTGCAGAGTTTCCTAAACAAAATGCTCACTGGATTGATGCAAATAATCATAATATAATTCTGTCAGGTAGGCATAGACTACACTGTAGTTCAAATGTAATTGAGAAGGTTTTTGGGAAATCCTTTCCATTTACCAGCAGATGGTTATCATGATCATTATCATTAACGGCTACACAAAGTGGCGGGTTGAATAAAGAGAAAAAAATACCTTAAAAAAAATCTATAAATGTATAATTCTTGTGCAATTTACACTGTGTACAAAATATTAGGAACACCTGCACTTTCCATGACATAGACTGACCAGGTGAAAGATATGATCCCTTATTGATGCCACAGGTTAAAGAAGGTTTGAAGCCTTGAGACAATTAATACATGGATTGTGTATGTGTGGGTGAATGGCTGTCTGAAGGGTGAATGGGGAAGAAAAAACATTTAAGTGCCTTTGAACAGGGTATGGTAGTAGGTGCCAGGCGCACCGATTTGAGTGTGTCAAGAACTGCAACGCTGCTGGAGTTTTCACACTCAACCATTTCCTGTGTGTATCAAGACTGGTCTACCACCCAAAGGACATCCAGCCAATGGCAGGCCAGTGGTCGAAAATGGGTCATTGATGAAAGAGGACAAAGGAGGCTGACGAATTGTGCAGAGCAACAGACAGGCTACAGTTACATCTGAAAGTTGAAGGAAAGCTAAGGGGGCACATCTGAAAGTTGAAGGAAAGCTTAATTCAGCGACAAAGCAAATACCAGGGTCTGATTTCCTCCCACAGCTCATAAAGTACTTTAATTTCTTCGTTACAGAGGTCACTCATCTGTACATCTTTAAGGTGTTCCTGCTTTTGATCAGCGTCAGGTGTGCCCAGCTCAAGGGAAAACATGCTTTTTACATGCATACACGCACACACCACTGAACCAAAATATGCATCTAAATCATGCCATGAAAAACAACAAGATAAATATAAACCACACACTTTTGGAGGTAGAAGACTTCCTATCACTCTGATCTGAAATGATTTGTGTGTGATAAGCATCCCGATTTTATTTAATATTAATAGTAGATCCCTTTTCCAGCGTCTCTTGATAATATCAACTTAAAGCAATTATTTCCTTCATTCTCTTTTTCAAACATCTTCATAAAATAAATCCAAAGAAAATATTATCTCCATGGTATCTGATACAAGATGAGATTGGAAGCCATTTTGGGGCACGACGGTGCTCAGTGCTCACTTGTTCAGTTTGGTGATGTAGATCTTGATGTGGCTGAAGTCTGGCCGCTCGACTGGGTCCTCGGCCCAGCAGCTTTCCATCAGGATGGTCAGCTTCTCACAGTGGCAGCTGTTGTCTGTGGTGGGCCGAAAGTAAGGACTCTGGTCGTTACGCACCTTCTGCACTATCTCTGTAATAGACAAGATAAGGTGTGTGTTAGTGTGTGTGTTCTGCATTCTCTGGGAAAACAGTGAAATCGATCGATCAATTAAGGGCGTTTTCACACATAGTTTAGAGCTATAGTTTGAATCAGAGTCAGACTATTTGTTAATATAATGTTTTAACTTGGTCAGGTTGGTTTCACATTGCCAAATGTCAAACTAATAAAAATGTCTAAACGTGTCCATGTAAGTCATTTGCTTATTGGACAAAAATGCATTGATGATTATCCTGAAGGAACACTTGTGTTCCCATCTTCTTACTACTTTCTCTTTTGTCGTCCAACAACATGCGGGAGGAAACTCTAAACGCGACGTGAATAGACTATATTCAGTATAGCCCCGTCTCTACAAATCTGCATTGGACGCACTCATAAATGCACTTATAAATCATGATAATGCACGGCCCCATGTCACAAGGCTCTGTACACAATTCCTGGAAGCTGAACATGTCCCAGTTCTTCCATGGCCTGCATACTCACCAGACATGTCACCCATTGAGCATGTTTGGGATGCTCTGGGTCGATGTGTACGACAGCGTGTTCCAGTTCCTACCAATATCCAGAAACTTCACACAGCCATTGAAGAGGAGTGGGACAACATTCCATAGGCCACAATCAACAGCCTGATCAACTCTGAAAAGGAGATCTATCAAGCTGCATTAGGCAAATGGTGGTCATACCAGATACTGACTGGATTTCTGATCCACACCCTTACCTTTTTTTTAAGGTATCTGTGACCAACAGATGCATATCTGCATTACCAGTCATGTGAAATCCATAGATTAGGGCCTAATTAATTTATTTCAATTGACTGATTTCCGTATATGAACTGTAAACTGATTTCCTTATATGAACTCAGTAAAATCTTTGCAGTAGATGCGTTTATATTTTTGTTCAGTATATATAATTTTGGAGAAATTGTTTACCTTCAGTAAGAATAAGAAATGCTTTGTGGGTTGTAATTCCGTTACCAAAAATCCACATATATTTAAGATATTTTCTCATTTCTCCCCCTCCCGATGAGGGAGGATAATGAAAGTTCACAGAAGTAACAAGTACAGTATATTTGTACTCTACTGTACTGAACTCTGCTCTGCTGTGCTGTATTGTACTGCACTGTACACTACTGTGATGTCCAAACTTGTGAAACAATGACATTCATATCCATAATTAAGCATTTCTGTTTAGTACAGATCAGGGACCCATGATGTAATTCCATTACTGTAATTCTGTTACCGGGTGTAAATCCACTTCACTTACTGTAGTTCAATAACCAAAATGTAAAATTTTTCAAACTCAAGGTGCCATGTCATTCAAGGTGCCACCCCATTCTGCAAATATTTACGTGGTTTTGCATAAACATCTGAGGTATATTTTACCGTAATTCCTTACTAAAGTTTTTTTTCAGTGTACATTGTTAAAAGTAGGCCTTGTGCATAGAGTTGTAGGGTTTGTTAAACTTTGATATCAATGTTTTTGTTTGGCATACATTTTAAAGTGAAACAACTGAATCAACTCGTAATTCCGTTACCATGGAAATGCCCAACTTGATGTTCAATATGTCAGCCATGTGGGAACTTGCATCCACGACAAGACCATGGTACTTGCCTACGGAGCAGCAAGAACGACGAGACAGCCTATAAGGAGGAGGTCAGAGACCTGGCCGGGTGGTGCCAGAATAACAACCTATGCCTCAACGTAACCAAGACTAAGGAGATGATTGTGGACTACAGGAAAAGGAGGACCAAGCACGCCCCCATTCTCATCTGTAGGGCTGTAGTGGAGCAGGTTGAGAGGTTCAAGTTCCTTGGTGTCCATATCAACAACAAACTAGAATGGTTCAAACCCACCAAGACAGCTGTGAAGAGGGCACGACAAAGCCTATTCCCCCTCAGGAAACTGAAAAGATTTGGCATGGGTCCTGAGATCCTCAAAAGGTTCTACAGCTGCCTGGACTGGCAATTGCTCGGCCTCTGACCGCAAGGCACTACAGAGGGTAGTGCGTACGGCCCAGTACATCACTGGGGCTAAAGCTGCCTGCCATCCAGGACCTCTACACCAGGCGGTGTCAGAGGAAGGCCCTAAAAATTGTCAAAGACCCCAGCCACCCCAGTCATAGACGGTTCTCTCTACTACGGCAAGCGGTACCAGTGTGCCTCGTTACTTTTATAGCCTCGCTACTGTATATAGCCTGTCCTTTTACTGTTGTTTTATTTCTTTACCTACCTATTGTTCACCTAATACCTTTTTTGCACTATTGTTTAGAGACTGTAAGTAAGCATTTCAGTGTAAGATCTACCTGTTGTATTCGGCGCACGTGACAAATAAACTTTGATTTGATTTGAAGAACTGCCTTCAGGCTATGGTCAAACACGACACCCCAACCTGAGTACTCCGTTCTGCCACATCTGATCTCTTGGCCCTCCCACCCCTATGGGAGGCCAGCTCCCGCTCAGCTCAGTCAAAGCACTTCTCTGTCCTGGCACCCCAGTGGTGGAACCAGCTTCCTCTTGAAGTTAGGACAGCAGAGTCCCTGCTCATCTTCCAGAAAATGGCTGAAACCCTACCTCTTCAAAGAGTATCTTAAATAACCCCACAGCACCCTTGCCTCTTGTAAACTAACACTTGCACACACCTTTCTATTTTCTACTAGCATTGACTTTGCTGATAGCTACTGATAGCTTTTATTCAATTTCTGTGTTCTATTCATGTGCTTTTCTAATATCCAATTTCTTTGTTCATGCAAGTGACTGATTGAATGAATCCTCACTATCAGTATCTGCAATTTGGCAGTACGCCCAGAACCTTGTTTTGAGAAAGGGATGTCTTAGTTTCAAGGTCTCAGCTTAGAGAGAAGAAGCCTCATGAGGTATTGGTCTGTCACATGAATTAAGCAAATGTTAGTGATGAATTAATTATGAATGATGAATAAGCTAAATCATGCAAATATAACTTGTCTGTATAAAAGAGAACTAACTGGACAGCCCTGGGAGGAGCTCCTGACCAACATGTGTACTTGAGTTGGTTGGAACCTCTCCAGCGCGCTGATAATAAACAATGGTTGGCGTAATTAATTGGCGTAATTAATTTTACCTTTGGGGCTCAGATCCATGCCCTCCACATAGAAGGGTCCATTCCTCAGGGCTATCTCCTGGAGTATGATGCCAAAGCTGTACACATCTCCTTTCTGGGTGCCCTGTGGAGGGTGTCTGTCGTAAATCAACAACTCAGGGGCCGTCCACAGCTTCTCTGGAAACACAACAAACTCACATTATCCACTGAACACCTTTTCCTTTATCCAATCCTCCATTTAGTTTTCTTCCATTGGTGAGAGGCAAAGTGATCACCTCGGCTGACAATGTTGACCTACTTGCATAAAGTGCGTGCGAGTCGTCATTTTCACATGATGAATGGAAACTGGCCAGTCCGTAATCTGTAATTTTCAACACAAATCGACTGTCCACCACACAATTAGATGACTTCAGATTTCCATGGGAGCCGATGTAGCTGTTGTGCAGATAGTTCATTCCCTGGAGGAGCAAGCATGAAATGTACCGTTCAAGACATTTTTCCTACAGTATAGCATACATGAAAACATACTGATCATGTGGAAAATATGTGTTTTGAGTTTGATCGAAATGGAAATGTAATAAAAAATTCTGCATGGATCCAAGTGTTCAGTTTACATGTCACATTGGAACTTTTGTGGTATTAATGTGCATAACATTTCTACGGGGACTCAAAAGGATATTGCACTCCCATGTATACGTCTAATATTTTGCGACACTTGTGTATCAGAATGTGGCTTATAGGCCCTTTTGCTTGTCAGAAGGTCCCTGTTGTTGCCAGCTTGAAGGACTGTTATTTTAACAGCAATGTGGTTAGTGTACTCCATTCTCCATGTACTTCACCAATATAGTATCTCTCAAGATAGTGACTTCAAACAAAAAGCCCCTTTGTTAGAGCAGGCTATAAATTACTATTGAAAATATATGGATGATTACTTTTTATTAAGTGCAAAGAATTTTGTGGTGAGATTGTGATTATGTTGCTGTCCAAGTTTGAGGTCATATGAAGTTTGATGCATATAGCCATGTGACCTCAAAACAACCAAACTCCAGTTACCAATGTAACGGATGTGAAACGGCTAGCTTAGTTAGCGTGGGCGCTAAATAGCGTTTCAATCAGTGACGTCACTTGCTCTGAGACCTTGAAGTAGTAGTTCCCCTTGCTCTGCAAGGGCCGCGGCTTTTGTGGAGCGATGGGTAACGATGCTTCGTAGGTGTCAGTTGTTGATGTGTGCAGAAGGTCCCTAGTTCGCGCCCGGGTATGAGCGAGGGGACGGTCTAAAATTATACTGTTACACCAACATAGTATTGTTGACTGCTATCTTACAGCAACATGTGACGTGGCTACACACATGGATTCCCTTTATATTTTCCACAATATGACACCTAAGTAGGTGAAGAACACATACCTTGACTATGTCGTTGATGAGTGAATAGCGGAACATCCAGTCCAGATTGATGCTCTCATTCTCCAAAATGTCCTAAAAGTTAAATAAGCATTTCTGGAATCTTGCTGTCATCTTGCTACATCACATGTATCTGTCCTGTCTTTTAAACAGTAACACGGTGTTACAGTGAGTCAGTATGAAATGTTTTCACACAATAAGCTCCATTGCTAAAAGTTTCCTATAGTTTTACATTCTTACATTTTTGGCAGTAGCAGTATATCAGGCTGGCATTTCAAACTGAACATGAAAGTCAAGTGTTTGTTTCCAAACCATACATTTACAGAAATAGTATGAATGAATAAATGAGTAAGATTACACTGAACGGCCATTTTAATATAATATTGGTGGTCATACTTGACAAAACATGCAATACAACTAATATTCCATTAAATATAATGATTGTGAGGTGTTACCTGAAGACTGCCTCTGGGACAATATTCAGTCACGATGCAGATGTTGGGAGGGTCAATGCAGGCACCAATGAATCTGGTTAAATGGTTGAATTGCACATCTCGCATCTGTAACCAAAACAAATATAATTATTACATCATTATAGCTATATCGCTCAAGATTATATGGCAATAGATGAAATAAAAATAAAAAATAAAAAAATATATATGGCAATAGATGCTAAAAAAACAATGGATGAGCTTTTCTAGAAAAGCTAATAAATAGGACAGACAAAACCTCACCAGAATCTATTTACAGCTAGCAGGTTTGGCACGGTGTCTTGTCTACGTGTTGAGTATAGCATTCACTCATAGGCCATCCAGTTGACACGTGCATGTGAATAAACTGGGCCGAGAGGTTATGAATGAGGCAGTGTTGTGAAAAACCACAGAATGTGAAAACATATGGAGGTGTTGAAAGGATGTACTAGCTATAATATGAGTGCATAGCTGGCTAACGTAATATAATATGAGTGCATAGCTGGCTAACGTAATATAATATGAGTGCATAGCTGGCTAACGTAATATAATATGAGTGCAAAGCTGGCTAACGTGTAAAATGCATTACATGGGATCTAGTCCAAAAATGAATCATGTCATAAAATGTCATGGAAATCACCTTGGAAAGCATTGTGAGCTCTGTATTTAAAAGTTCCATATGCTGTGTATGTATAAACAACAGAGTGAAGGAATCTTTTAAAGAGACACACAAATTAATTCCTCTCCACATATCCTCTCGGTTTCAATACATCCATGCCCTAGCAGGGAGGATGTACATAATATCTCTGAGCAGCATGAAACTTCTAAAAAAACAGCGAGCATAACCTGTATGGTGTGTTTTGGTCTGGGGCCATTTCATGGAAAACAGAGGTGAGTGACAGCTGCTATAACACCAAAACCAGGGAGTCAGTCACTCCTGTTTCACGACTCAGGAGAAGTTAGCATACCCTTTGGCCTATATCATTTCCCATGCTGAACACTAGCTAAGGGAGGAGGGGAGGAGAGGCTCTGGAAGACAAGGAGTTAAGTTTCCATTGGCAGACCCCTCTCTCCCCCATCTGGTTGGCTCTTTCATGAGCGGGGCCTGACTGCCGATCAGGTCGCCGGGGCGTCTGAGGAGCTGCTAGCTCAGACTGTTGTCTCTCCTGTGCTCGCAGCCTGCCCACCGCCGTGTCTCACATCCAAAGCTCAGACACAGACATAGAGTGAGAGAGCCCAGGCCACCCAGAGCCTTATCCACCAACACGGGTGATAACTCAATTAATACAGACCCAGAGATCAGATAATAGCACTGACTTCTGGCTTTTCAGTAGCTTTAACCCTCCTGCTGTGTTCTGGTCGAATTGGACCGATTTACAAGTTTTCTCTCTGAAAAATTTAGTTCACTTAATCTGATTGTCATAATATTCCATGACTTTTGTCCACACAGAGTATCTCAACACACAAAATACATTTGGATGATTTTCATTACATTTTGGGTGTTTTATTTAACTTTTGTACACCTGTGTTGTTCCCGGTCAAAGGAAATTAATAGGTGAGACTACAATTGGTGTATAACATTTAGTTCAGGCATATCCCCATTCATCAGATGAACACATTTCTTCTCCCAGACCCCCACATGCCTGTGTGTTTGAGCACACACACACACCTCACTCCCCTTCTTGGCTTCCATGGCAACCCCCAATAGAATCTTTCCCCCACGGGAACCACACCTGTTGGCATTCTCACAAAAAATCGCAACATTGTTTCAATAATATATAGAACTTTTCTCTCAGCTCTGGTATATAAAGCTTTTTTGAGGCCTTGCTCACAATTCATACTGTGGCAGCACAATGACCAAACGATATACTGTATGTGAGGCTCTTGATCATATCTTTGATCATGATACTGGTGAGGAGGAGAGAGAGTCCTTGTTAAACTTTGACACAAAGTAGTCTGTGATAACTAGCACAATATATTTAATCTGAGTATTTGTTATAGTCAAAATAATTCATACATTATGCTTTTTCTAACTTAAAAACAAGTTATATGAGCTCAGGTCAATGAGGCCTAGAGGCCATAAATAGCAAATAGAAGTTCAAAACTTGTAATGTTCACAAGAACTTAAGTTGATAAAAAGATCTATCACAACATTAGGTGATAATATATATAATATTATGGATTTATAATCAGCTATAATGGAGTGGTCATTTTGTAACAGCAGCAAGAGCACAGGTTCATTAATGAGACATCTCCTGCAGCAGAGTGAAAGAGGCCCTCCTGTGAACAACCTGGTAATGATTCAGTACACATCCCCTTCACATCCCCCAAAGTCTACAGTGGCTTAACCACCTCAGTGGGAGAGACTTATTCTACTACTGCTGTTGCACAGGGGTCATAAACAGAGGTATGATCACCCACGACAACAGGAGGCAGGGAACAAGACAGGCACATTCAACTCTAATCCTGGAGGGTCCAAGTGTTTACTACTTTATTCTTTTCATCAGCGACTGGTTTAAATCAGGTGAGTGGACTCTCTATAGCAGCCAATAAAACTAAATCATCAACGAGGTAAAAGACCACTATATTTTTTTTACATATGAGTCATTTAATAGACACTCTTTTCCAGAGCAAACTTACAGTAGTGAGTGCCCACATTTTCATACTTTTTTCATACTGGCCCCCTGTGGGAATTGCACCCACGACTGTGATGTTTACAGCACCATGCTCTACCAACTGAGCCCCAAGGGACCATCTAGCTGAACATAAGCTTAACAAACGCTTACTTAGGGAATGAATACCCCTGCAGTGAGGTAGCAAAGAGTTAAACAACACACCAGACTTTATGATAATAATGTTAAGTAATAACATCACACATACAGTACATTTGGAAAGGATTCAAACGCCTTGACTTTTTCCACATTCTGTTACGTTACAGCCTTATTCTAAAATGGATTACATCGTTTCTTCCCTCATCAATCTACACACAATACCCCATAATGACAAAGTAAAAACAGGTTTTTAGACATTTTTGTAAATGTATAAAAATGTCCTACTGAAATATCACATTTACATAAGACCAAGACCAAGACTAAGGAGATGATTGTGGACTACAGGAAAAGGAGCACGGAGCACGTCCCCATTCTCATCGACAGGGCTGTAGTGGAGCAGGTTCAAATTCCTAGGTGTCCACATCAACAACAAACTAGATTGGTCCAAACACACCAAGACAGTTGTGAAGAGGGCACGACAAAGCCTATTCCCCCTCAGGAAACTAAAAAGATTTGGCATGGGTCCTGAGATCCTCAACAGCTGCAACATCGAGAGCATCCTGACCGGTTGCATCACTGCCTGGTACGGCAATTGCTCGGCCTCCGACCACAAGACACTTCAGAGGGTAGTGCGTATGGCCCAGTACATCACTGGGGCAAAGCTGCCTGGCATCCAGGACCTCTACACCAGGCAGTGTCAGAGGAAGGCCCTAAAAATTGTCGAAGACCCCAGCCTTCCCAGTCATAGACTGTTCTCTCTACTACCGCATGGCAAGCGGTACCGGAGTGCCAAGTCTAGGACAAAAAGGCTTCTCAACAGTTTTTACCCCCAAGCAATAAGACTCCTGAACAGGTGACCAAATGGTTACCCGGACTATTTGTATTGTGTTCCCCCCCCCAACCCCTCTTTTACGCTGCTGCTACTCTCTGTTTATCTTCTATGCATAGTCACTTTAACTATACATTCATGTACATACTACCTAAATTGGCCCGACCAACCAGTGCTCCCGCACATTGGCAAACCGGGCTATCTGCATTGTGTCCCACCAACCGCCAACCCCTCTTCTTACGCTTCTGCTACTCTCTGTTCATCATATATGTATAGTCACTTTAACGATACCTACATGTACATACTACCTCAATAAGCCTGACTAATAGGTGTCGGTATATAGCCCTGTTACTCTTTTTTCAAATATTTTTTTACTGTTGTTTTATTTCTTTACTTACCTACACACACATAATTTTTGTTGGAGCCTGTAAGTAAGCATTTCACTGTTGTATTCAGCGCACCTGACAAATAAACTTTGATTTGATTTGATTCAGACCCTTTACTCAGTACTTTGTTGAAGCACCTTTGGCAGCAATCACAGCCTTGAGTCTTCTTGGGTATGACGCTACAAGCTTGGCACACCTGTTTTTGGCGAGTTTCTCCCATTCCTCTCTGCAGATCCTCTCAAGCTCTGTCAGGTTGGATGGAGAGCGTTGCTGCACAGCTATTTTCAGGTTCAAGTCCGGGCTCTGGCTGGGCCAGTCAAGGACATTCAGAGACTTGTCCCAAAGCCACTCCTGCGTTGTCTTCGCTGTGTGCTTAGGGTTGTTGTCCTGTTGGAAGGTGAACCTTCGCCCCAGTCTGATGTCCTGAGCGCTCTGGAGCAGGTTTTCATCAAAGATCTCTCTGTACTTTGCTCCGTTCATCTTTGCCTCGATCCTGACTAATCTCCCAGTCCCTGCCACTGAAAAACATCCCCACAGCATGATGCTGCCACCACCATGCTTCACTGTAGGGATAGTGCCAGGTGTCCTTTAGACATGACGCTTGGCATTCAGGCTAAAGAGTTCAATCTTGGTTTAATCAGACCAGAGAATCTTGTTTCTCATGGTCTGGGAGTCCTTTAGGTGCCTTTTGGCAAACTTCAAGCGGGTTGTCGTGTCTTTCACTGAGGAGTGGCTTCCGTCTGGCCACTCAACCATAAAGGCCTGATTGGTGGAGTGCTGCAGAGATGGTTGTCCTTCTGAAAGATTCTTCCATCTTCATAGAGGAACTCTGGAGCTCTGTCAGAGTTACTATCATTTTGGCTGGGTGGCCAGCTCTAGGAAGAATCTTGGTGGTTCCAAACTTCCTCCGTTTAAGAATGATGGAGGCCACTGTGTTCTTGGGGACCTCCAATGCTGCAGACATTTTTTGGTACCCTTCTCCAGATCTGTGCCACCACACAATCCTGTCTCGGAGGTCTACAGACAATTCCTTCAAACTCATGGCTTGGTTTTTGCTCTGACATGCACTGTCAACTGTGGAACCTTATCTAGACAGGTGTGTACCTTTCCAAATCATGTCCAATCAGTTGAATTTACCACCGGTCAACTCCAATCAAGTTGTAGAAACATCTCAAGGATGATCAATGGAAACAGCATGCAGCTGAGCTCAATTTTGAGTCTCATAGCAAAGGGTCTGAATACTTTTGTAAATAATGTATTTTTGTTTTTACATTTCCTAAAATGTCTAAAAACCTGTTTTTGCTTTGTCATTATGGGGTATTGTGTGTTGATTTCTGAGGGAAAAAACGATGTAATCAATTTTAGAATAAGGCTTTAACGTAACAAAATGTGGAAAAAGTGAAGGGGTCTGAATACTTTCCGAAGGCACTGTATACAGTAAAACATTTGGCACTGATCTGGACTTACATGTTTGAGTTCAAACAGCACTTGTCTGGTCAGCTCTATCCTCTTCTTGTTCATATGTTTGATGGCCACCAGGTTGCCCTGTGTCAAAGAGACAGCAAGATAAAGAGACAGATATTAATAACCTTCTATGCAGGCTGCGCGACAGACTACTGCATGGTGTACTGAAAGAGATGTGTTCTATGTGTGGTGTACTGAAAGAGATGTGTTCTATGTGTGGAGTACTGAAAGAGATGTGTTCTATGTGTGGTGTACTGAAAGAGATGTGTTCTATGTGTGGAGTACTGAAAGAGATGTGTTCTATGTGTGGTGTAGTGAAAGAGATGTGTTCTATGTGTGGTGTAGTGAAAGAGATGTGTTCTATGTGTGGTGTAGTGAAAGAGATGTGTTCTATGTGTGGTGCAGTGAAAGATATGTGTTCTATGTGTGGTGTAGTGAAAGAGATGTGTTCTATGTGTGGTGTACTGAAAGAGATGTGTTCTATGTGTGGTGTACTGAAAGAGATGTGTTCTATGTGTGGTGTAGTGAAAGAGATGTGTTCTATGTGTGGTGTACTGAAAGAGATGTGTTCTATGTGTGGTGTACTGAAAGAGATGTGTTCTATGTGTGGTGTACTGAAAGATATGTGTTCTATGTGTGGTGTAGTGAAAGAGATGTGTTCTATGTGTGGTGTACTGAAAGAGATGTGTTCTATGTGTGGTGTACTGAAAGAGATGTGTTCTATGTGTGGTGTAGTGAAAGAGATGTGTTCTATGTGTGGTGTACTGAAAGAGATGTGTTCTAGAACTTAATGTGACCATCTTTGGGAGCTGTGTGACAGACAGGCATTGATTGATTCATTGTAGGAAAATCCATCCATTCATTGTAGGAAAATAGCGAAAAGAAAGGACATGTATAAGGGTCATGGGAACGTTGACGTATTCCATTCTTATTCACTGAATTCTTGGGAAGAGGAAGAGAAAGGGAAAAACATAAGTAAAAATAGGTGTTCTTCAGTGTTCCTTTAACATAGTATGGTATCTGTGTGCCAGGTATATTTACCATGAACTCTATGCTACCGGAATGGAGAGTTATATCTGTCACTTTGAAATGGGATGATAAGTCAATCTTCAGAGAAGGTGAGGAAGCGAGAGAAATCCAGGGAGACAGTACATGATAGACTGCTAGGTACAATAGGATGACTATAGCAATTGAGCAGCTCACCATCAAATTCAAGGTGTGCATTCTAAATAGAAAAAAGGAGAAAATATAATGCTTTGGATACTTTACAGCAAATTTCTATAGAGAAGAAATGTGTTACATGTAGCCAACAACCACGTCTCAACATTCAAAGCCTGACGTTTTTCACATAATCCTCCCCCTTCTCAGTAGACTCATTAAACAGAGACATTAACAACAACACGTTGCTAGCTGTGTCCAGACGAGGTGTGAACCACACTGTGTATCACATTAAAACCAGCCCAGCTGAGCTGTGCAGAGCTCGCCTACTCTCTTCTCCATCTCCTCTGTGAGCGTGTACACGTGGGTGAGCAGGAGTTGAAAATGTCAGAACTCAGAAAGCCTTACCTTAAAATAGCCTGTTTTAGCAAATAGCTGATATTTTCCATGGGCAGTTATCAAGGAGCCGCAGCTGGAGCCTCTCTGGAAGGAGTAACAAGTATCCTTTCTCAGATAAGATACAGTCAGAGAAATGTTCAGGCACACTACAGTTAGGTTCAGTTTGGTTATCATTACATATACACATATACAATGTTCACTTAAACATTTCAGATTAGTTATTTGCAATAGCTTGAGCATTTTATTCATATGTAAGTGCAATGGGTATATTTGCCAGTTAAATGAAGAATTGCTGTTTTCATATGCTAAACCGAATCTCGGGAGACGTCTGTGTAGCAACGGGTGTACACAGAGTGAATGAAAAGGGAGTGAGGGTAATGTATTAAGTGTCAGCATGCACTACACATGTTTAGATAATGCAAATACTGGCAACACATGGCATACTGGAAATAAATTGGTCTGGAAAATCAACATGTTTTCCACACTATTATCCCAGGAATTGGGCTGAAAGCTTTTAATGAATAAGGTGTGTGCATGTGCGTGCACGAATGTCTGCACGTGTGTACTGTAAGATTTGGGATTATTTTAACAATCATTTAATATGTGTCTGCCACCGCAAACCCAGCCACCTTCAGTAAACCACCGGGAAGACGTTCAAGAATGTTTAAACTAACAAAGGATTTGGACTGTTTTTCTCTCTTTCTCTGTCTTTTGCTCTCAATGTAAAACATATACTGTATGTACAGACATGTAACTACAGTTTTAGATAAATTCCAATGCCAGTGTTGTTACTGCACATTTGGTGTGCTATTAAACAACAATGATGTCATGAACTGTACCACGGAGACAGACATCTAGTCCTCTGTTGCATATAATAATAATAATAATAATAATAATAATAGATGTATTTTATATACCACTTTTCATTACAAACGGAATCTCAAAGATGCCTGAAGAACAAAGCTACGAGAGAGGTAGCAGTGATACTGTGGGTCTGTAGAGAGGTTTTAGCAAGATAAACTGCATCTGTTGAGCCTTTTCTTTCCCACTGGCTAAAATGGAATTCTAATCTGCTAGAGAAACAACAACATCTTAATCTCGGATGCACGGCAGTGCCAGGACTACTGACCAAATCTAAACAATATTAAGATCAAATTGTGAGGAAATGTTTTAGGCTGCCAGCATGTCATAATATGAGATCGCTCTGAACAAATAATAAACAACATAATACAGGTCATTCATTGGTTTGAACTCTTGAGTCTTATTTCAGAGACAAATGTACCTGTGAGAGGGTGAGACGGCTGCCTGCTTTTTTAGGATATTTGTTGGGGCTCTCAAACTGCAGGTCCTCCCACTTTATCCTCCACAGCATTCCAGCCAACTCCTTTTCCAGCTTCAGTTTCCTTCAACAGCAGGAGGACACATGAATAAAAGTGTTTACAACAAAGGCACCGAACTGAAACTCGAACATTATGCATACATCGTTGTTATCAGATTGTTCTAACATGATAGAATCATTACTGTTATGATCTTTCAACATAATTGACACTTGCCATATCAAATGAGATATTCAACTTTTGTCCGTGGTATTTCCTCAGATACTATCTGATTAAATGAATGATTAGGGCTCAGCAATCTAACACTGACAAAGGGTCAAGTTTGAACTGTCCACAGCTCTATGAAAAATGATCCAAATAAAGTTGTGGTATTATGATAATAACTTTAATGATGTAATGTTACAATTCTACCTCCCCAGTGTCGATCAAACTGTAAGTTACCAGAACAAAACTAAATACCGTGTGACCAAAAATAGACCACTTCAAAATATTTTTAAACACCAGTGTATAACTGGAAGTCACTCTGAAAAGTGAAGAAGAAAAAAATCCAAGTGAATAAACACATCTGGTGCAGATCTCTCAGGACCTGGTGTTTCTCAACATCCCCCCCGATTTGCTGCAAAAAATCCATGTTTTTAAAATCCTCAAGCATGGCTTCAATGTTAGGAATGTGAGCGTTTTGAGGGGGAAATCGTTATTAGTTTGATACGTTGAACATGAAGGGGAAAAAGAGCAGAGCCACACATTCCAGGTCAGTCTAAAAGGTGCAAGACACTTCCAGACAGTGCCAGTATATTATTGCAGCGTTTGCATATTGGTGGATTTTGCCCCTCTGCTGAGCCACCTATTGAATAATTATTTAACTACATGTACCATACATGTGACTTGAAAATGTGTTCTGGAGAAACAAATAAAACAGCTATTTTCACTCACATGTACAGTACATGTGGTTAAACAATTATTCATATATTCCTAATTTCCTCTTTCTGCAAGTGCTGCATTTCCACCCACAGTGGCTAATCACCATTCATTCTGATCTTAACTCCCGTCCTCCTTTTGCTGGGTCTTAACATTGAAGACTTGGAGCTGTTCTTGATGTGTATGCACAGGAACCAACTTCCATGGCCCTGCATTCCAGAGTAGCCATTTCAGAGTAGAAAACAAAAGGTACTGGGCTTTCAAGTGACTACAAGATAAGCCTCATCTTAGTAAGTAAGTGTCTGATCAGCTACTTTTAGTCAATTCATAAACCAGATTAAAACTTGTAAGTCTCTTGGGGTATGTCTCTATGTCTCTATAAACTTGGCACATCTAGCCACTGGGATTTTTGCCCATTCTTCAAGGCAAAACTGCTCCAGTTCCTTCAAGTTGGATGGGTTCCGCTCGTGTATAGCAATCTTTAAGTCATACCACAGATTCTCAATTGGATTGAGGTCTAGGCTTTGACTAGGCCATTCCAAGACATTTAAATGTTTCCCCTTAAACCACTCTAGTGTTGCTTTAGCAGTATGCTGATTGGTTGTTGATTTGTGTAAAGTTATTTGTTTCATGCCCGTGAGTATATACAGTTGATGTCAGAAGTTTACATACACCTGAGCCAAATACATTTAAACACAGTTGCACAATTCCTGTAATTTAATCCTAGTAAACATTCCCTGTCTTAGGTCAGTTAGGATCACCACTTAATTTTAAGAATGTGAAATGTCAGAATAATAGCAGAGAGAATGATTTATTTCAGTATTTGGTAGCATTGCCTTTAAATTGGTTAACATGGGTCAAACCTTTCGGGTAGCCTTCCACAAGCTTCCCACAATAAGTTGGGTGAATTTTGAACCATTCCTCCTGACTGAGCTGGTGTAACTGAGCCAGGTCTGTAGGCCTCCTTGCTCGCACAAGCTTTTTCAGTTATGCCCACAAATTTTCTATAGGATCGAGGTCAGGGCTTTGTGATGGCCACTCCAATACCTTGACTTTCTTGTCCTTAAGCCATTTTGCCACAAATCTGGAAGTATGCTTGGGATCATTGTCCATTTGGAAGACCCATTTGCGAACAAGCTTTAACTTCCTGACTGATATCTTGAGATGTTGCTTCAATATATCCACATAATTTTCCTTCTCATGATGCCATCTATTTTGTGAAGTGCACCAGTCCCTCCTGCAGCAAAGCACCCCCACAACACGATGCTGCCACCCCCGTGCTTCACGGTTGGGCTGGTGTTCTTTGGCTTGCCTTTTTCCTCCAAACATAACGATGGTCATTATGGCCAAACAGTTTTACTTTTGTTTCATCAGACCAGAGGACATTTCTCCAAAAAGTACTATCTTTGACCCCATGTGCAGTTGCAAACCATAGTCTAGGTTTTTTATGGTGGTTTTGGAGCAGTGGCTTCTTCCTTGCTGAGCCTTTCAGGTTATGTCAATATAGGACTTGTTTTACTGGATATAGATACTTTTGTACCTGTTTCCTCCAGCATCTTCACAAGGTCCTTTGCTGTTGTTCTGGGTTTGATTTGCACTTTTCGCACCAAAGTACATTCATCTCTAGGAGACAGAACACGTCTCCTTCGTGGGCAGTATTTTTTATTTTACTAGGCAAGTCAGTTAAGAACAAATTCTTATTTTCAATGACAGCTTAGGAACAGTGGGTTAACTGCCTTGTTCAGGGGTAGAACGACAGATTTTTACCTTGTCATCTTGTGGATTCGATCTTTCAACCTTTCGGTTACTAGTCCAACACTCTAACCACTAGGCTACCTGCCACCCAACTGGAATTGTGATACAAGTGAAATAAGTGAAATAATCTGTCTGAAAACAATTGTTGGAAAAATTACTTGTGTCATGCACAAAGTAGATGTCCTAACCAATTGCCAAAACTATAGTTTGTTAAAAAGACATTTGTTGGGTGGTTGAAAAACAAGTTTTAATGACTCCAACCAAAGTGTATGTACATTTCCGACTTCAACTGTATAAGCTCTCTGGACTGTGCCCGTGTGGAAGAATGGAAATGTCACATTATCGCTGGGGAGCGGAGCAATCTTTTAAGGCAGGAAACACTATTAAACCAATTCTCTCTCCCCCCAAAATTATTTTTCTATTTAAAGGCCTTCATTTGCAGTCTGGTAGCCGCAGCACCAAAGTGCTCCACACTAGCTCTATTGTTTCATAAATCCCATATGTGAATACCTTTGCTGGACAAACTCTCCATTAAACTACAGAGCCCTATGGTAGGTTCTGCTCAACATCCCCTAACACTTCACCAGGGATGGGGAGTTGTAATCCGTTACATGTAAGGGATTACAAAAAAACACTAACTGTCATCGTTACATTACCAGCTAAATTATTGTAATCAGATTACAGATGCTTTTGAAAAACTAGATGATTACTTCAATGATGACTTTTAAACTCAGAAAAGATGTTTGCGAAAAAAAATATTTGACACTTCTCTGTTTTCGCAATGACATTCAAATCAGCATTGAAAAAAGGCGCAAGTTTAAGTTTGTTCCACCTGAGCGAGTCTGACCACAAGTAAGAGACCACTATGATGACACACCAAATGTGCTTAATGGATCGCGGGAAAAGAGCAGGAATAGGCTTTTGTAGGCTACTGTCCAAGCTATGTATTCCAATGGTGCAACTGCTGTCGGCATCCAAAGATTATCCAATTTGAATAAACGCTTGGAGGTAAGGATGACAGCAGTGGTGTAGTCTACAGCGATACGGATATCACTTATTATTGATATCTTCATAGCGCATTGATGTGAATCACACTGCTGCTCTCTCATTTATGTATTTGCGCCTTACGGATTGTGGTTGTTGTGGATGGCTGTTCACAAATCTAAATGTGTATTTGAACCCAATAAAGGTTGAATTCAAGAAGTTTAAGCTGCCTATCAATGTCACACCCTGGTCGAAGTATTTTGTGTTTATCTTTAGTTATTTGGTTAGGCCAGGGTGTGGCATGGGTTTTTGTAGGTGGTGTGTATGTATGGGGATTGTAGCTAGTGGGGTGTTCTAGCTAAGTCTATGGCTGTCTGAAGTGGTTCTCAATCAGAGGCAGGTGTTTATCGTTGTCTCTGATTGGGAACCATATTTAGGCAGCCATATTCTTTGAGTTTTTCGTGGGTGATTGTCCTTAGTGTCCTGATGTCATTGTTCTGTGTTAGGTTACACAAGTATAGGCTGTTTCGGTTTTCGTTAAGTTTATTGTTTTGATAGTGTTTGTGTTTAGTGTGTTACTTCATTAAACATGGATTGCAATAGACACGCCGCATTTTGGTCCGACTCTCCTTCTCACCAAGAAAACCGTAACAGAATCACCCACCACAAAAGGACCAAGCAGCGTGTCAACAGGCAGGAGCAGCGCGAGGAGATGCGCAATAAGGATTTCTGGACATGGGAGGAAATCCTCGACGGGAGAGGACCCTGGGCTAAACCAGGGGAGTGTAGCCGCCCAAAGGTGCAGCAGGAGAAGAAACAACAGGAGCAGCCCAAAGAGGAGTACAGTATGGAGTATACGACTTGGGAGGAGATCGACAGGTGGGCGGCCGACCCAGGGAGAGTGCCGGAGCCCGCTTGGGATTCGATGGAGCAGTGCGCGGAAGGATATAGGAGAATGGAGTTTGCGAAGCAAGCAAGGCGGCGCGGACGGAGGCCCCATAGTCAGCCCCAAAAATGTCTTGGGGAGGTGCTCAGGGAGAGTGTGGCAGAGTCAGGAGCCAGACCTGAGCCAACTCTCCCTGTTTATCGTGAGGAGCCAAGGAGGAGACCAGAACCAGAGCCGGTGTTGGAGGTGAGCGAAACAGAGACTGTGAAGGAGTTAATGGGGAAATTGGAGGAGAGAGAAATGAGGGAGTTGCTGTGTTGGTGCATTTTGCATAGAATTCGCCTGACGGAACGTGTCAGGGATTTGATGGCACCTGGGTTAGCGCTCCATACTCGTCCTGAGGTCCGTTTTAGTCGGCTGGTGAAGTTGGTTCCAGTCTCACGCATCAGGCCTCCTGTGCCCATCCCTAGCCTTGTACGTCCTGTGCCAGCACTACGCATCAGGCCTACAGTGCGCCTCGCCTGTTCAGCGCAGCCAGAGCCTTTCTCCTCTCCTGCGCTGCCGGAGTCTCCCGCCTGTTCAGCGCAGCCAGAGCCTTTCTCCTCTCCTGCGCTGCCGGAGTCTCCCGCCTGTTCAGCGCAGCCAGAGCCTTTCTGCTCTCCTGCGCTGCCGGAGTCTCCCGCCTGTTCAGCGCAGCCAGAACTGCCAGTCTGCATGAAGCAGCCCGAGCTGCCAGTCTGCAATGAGCTGCCAGTCTGCAATGAGCTGCCAGCCTGCAAGGAGCTGCCAGCCTGCAAGGAGCTGTCAGTCTGCATGGAGCAGCCTGAGCTGGCAGTCTGCATGGAGCAGCCTGAGCTGTCAGTCTACATGAAGCAGACCGAGCTGTCAGTTTGCAAGGAGCAGCCAGAGCTGTCAGTCTACATGAAGCAGCCAGAGCTGCCAGTCTGCAAGGAGCTGCCAGCCTGCAAGGAGCTGCCAGTCTGCATGGAGCAGCCTGAGCTGCCAGTCTGCATGGAGCAGCCTGAGCTGCCAGTCTGCATGGAGCAGCCTGAGCTGTCAGTCTACATGAAGCTGCCAGTCTGCAAGGAGCTGCCAGTCTGCAAGGAGCTGCCAGTCTGCAAGGAGCTGCCAGCCTGCAAGGAGCTGTCAGTCTGCATGGAGCAGCCTGAGCTGTCAGTCTGCATGGAGCAGCCTGAGCTGTCAGTCTGCATGAAGCAGCCCGAGCTGTCAGTTTGCAAGGAGCAGCCAGAGCTGTCAGTCTACATGAAGCAGCCAGAGCTGCCAGTCTGCAAGGAGCTGCCAGTCTGCAAGGAGCTGCCAGTCTGCAAGGAGCTGCCAGTCTGCAAGGAGCTGCCAGTCTGCAAGGAGCTGCCAGCCTGCAAGGAGCTGTCAGTCTGCATGGAGCTGCCAGTCTGCAAGGAGCCGCCAGAGCTGCCTGTCTGCAGGATGCCGCTAAAGCTGCCAGTCTGCAAGGAGCCGCCAGAGCTGCCAGTTAGCATGGAGCAGCCAGGGCCGCCAGTCAGTATGGAGCAGCCAGGGCCGCCAGTCAGCATGGAGCAGCCAGGGCAGCCAGTCTGCATGGAGTTGTCAGTCAGCATGGAGCAGCCAGAGCTGCCAGTCAGCATGGAGCTGCCAGTCAGCATGAAGCAGCCAGAGCTGCCAGTCAGCATGGAGCTGCCAGTCAGCATGGAGCAGCCAGAGCTGCCAGTCAGCATGGAGCAGCCAGTCATCATGGAGCAGCCAGTCAGCATGGAGCAGCCAGAGCTGCCAGTCGACCAGACTCTTCCAGATCTGCCAGTCGACCAGACTCTCCCAGATCTGCCAGTCGACCAGACTCTCCCAGATCTGCCAGTCGACCAGACTCTCCCAGATCTGCCAGTCGACCAGACTCTCCCAGATCTGCCAGTCGACCAGACTCTCCCAGATCTGCCAGTCGACCAGACTCTCCCAGATCTGCCAGTCGACCAGACTCTCCCAGATCTGCCAGTCGACCAGACTCTCCCAGATCTGCCAGTCGACCAGACTCTCCCAGATCTGCCAGTCGACCAGACTCTCCCAGATCTGCCAGTCGACCAGACTCTCCCAGATCTGCCAGTCGACCAGACTCTCCCAGATCTGCCAGTCGACCAGACTCTCCCAGATCTGCCAGTCGACCAGACTCTCCCAGATCTGCCAGTCGACCAGACTCTCCCAGATCTGCCAGTCGACCAGACTCTCCCAGATCTGCCAGTCGACCAGACTCTCCCAGATCTGCCAGTCGACCAGACTCTCCCAGATCTGCCAGCCGACCAGACTCTCCCAGATCTGCCAGCCGACCAGACTCTCCCAGATCTGCCAGCCGACCAGACTCTCCCAGATCTGCCAGCCGACCAGACTCTCCCAGATCTGCCAGCCGACCAGACTCTCCCAGATCTGCCAGCCGACCAGACTCTCCCAGATCTGCCAGCCGACCAGACTCTTCCAGATCTGCCAGCCGACCAGACTCTTCCAGATCTGCCAGCCAGCCAGGATCTGGTAGATTCATCAACCTGCCTGAGCTGCCCCTCAGTCCCGAGCTGCCCCTCAGTCCCGAGCTGCCCCTCAGTCCAGTGGGGTTCTGGGTGAGGACTACTAGGCCATGGTCGGCGGCGAGGGTGGACTATCCAGGGACGCGAGGAGAGGGGACTAAGACATTGATTGAGTGGGGTCCACATCCCGCGCCGGAGCCGCCACCATGGACAGACGCCCACCCGGACCCTCCCTATTGTTTTGAGGTGCGTTCGGGAGTCCGCACCTTAGGGGGGGGGGGTTCTGTCACACCCTGGTCGAAGTATTTTGTGTTTATCTTTAGTTATTTGGTTAGGCCAGGGTGTGGCATGGGTTTTTGTAGGTGGTGTGTATGTATGGGGATTGTAGCTAGTGGGGTGTTCTAGCTAAGTCTATGGCTGTCTGAAGTGGTTCTCAATCAGAGGCAGGTGTTTATCGTTGTCTCTGATTGGGAACCATATTTAGGCAGCCATATTCTTTGAGTTTTTCGTGGGTGATTGTCCTTAGTGTCCTGATGTCATTGTTCTGTTAGGTTACACAAGTATAGGCTGTTTCGGTTTTCGTTAAGTTTATTGTTTTGATAGTGTTTGTGTTTAGTGTGTTACTTCATTAAACATGGATTGCAATAGACACGCCGCATTTTGGTCCGACTCTCCTTCTCACCAAGAAAACCGTAACAATCAATCATTGTTTTTGAAACCAGTGGACAGCCAGGGGAAAATGTGCTATTGCAACAGCTGCATAGTGCAGATCCCAGCCTAAGGAATAAAAGTCTGTTTTATTGCTCAATCTAATTCATGCTGATAAAAAAAATCCATAGTCCTAATGGACACATGCTCAAACTCACACACTTTTGATAGACATAAAGGGGCAATCTGTAGTTGCTACATCCATTTTTGGACTTATAAATTATATTTACGGTACCAGTCAAAAGTTTGGACATACCTACTCATTCCAGGGGTTTTCTTAATTTTTACTACTTTCAACATTGTAGAAAAATAGTGAAGACATCAAAACTATGAAATAACACATATGGAATCATATAGTGACCAAAAAAGTGTTATACAAATTAAAATACATGTTCTATTTTGTCACGTTCGTTGAATGGAGGAGACCAAGGCGCAGCGTGATGTGAATACAGTCTTCTATTTATTAACGAAGAAACAAACTATACAAAACAACAAAAGGAACGTGACGCTGTATATAAACAAGTGCCGACACAGGCAACTAACCATAGAAAAACAAAACCCCTAGACAGGAACAAAAACACATACATCACCCATGTCACACCCTGACCCAACCAAAATAATAAAGAACACAAAGAGAACTAAGGTCAGGGCGTGACATATTTGAGATTCGTCAAAGTAGCCACCCTTTGCCTTGATGACAGCGTTGCACTTTTTTGGTTACTACATGATTCCATATGTGTTATTTCATAGTGTTGATGTATTCACTATTGTTCTACACTGTAGAAAATAGTAAAAATAAAGAAAACCCTTGAATGAGTAGGTGTCCTAAAACTTTTGACCGGTGGTGTATATCCATTGATTCTTGAAGAATATAACATATAAATAAATGGCTCATAAGCTTAGTTCAACTGTCACACTCCATGAGAACCCAAAATAAAAGCTTGTTTTTGTCCAATGTCTGTAAACATTGTAAATGTAAACAAAGACTGTATAGCCTCATACCATGGTTAAAACAATAATTTTGATATCATGGATGGTCAGTCCTTGCATCCATAGCTCTGTCTATTAATCTGAGAGTGGTTCAATTTCTCCAGGCCCATCCCTTAGCTTTTTACCAAAACAGAGGAGGGGCGACCGTTTTGTTATTGTGTCATCTGTGGATTTGCCCTTTAAACTGCTGCATATTGTCAATATATCAAAGTGTCACCAACAAAAAGGTAAACAATGGGCCTATGCAGCATATGACATTCATTTTCCAAATGAAAATAGCCCTTTTCAGTAGTGCTCAAAGCATGCCATTCCATGAGCGCGGCATTTATTTTTCAACTCGAACCAATGAGCCCAATCAGTCCTCCATGACAACAAAATCATAAACAGAGTAGGGCTGTCTTATAAATCCTTAGTTTTGGGGTTATTCTCAAGTAAAATAATTTGGCTAATCTATACTTCCATATTTCCAAGTCCTATTGTTGAAGATCAAGGGGTATATAATTTATTGTAATGACTGGAATTCTGATAGCCTTTGGTTTTAATGTAAAGATCTAATTTAATTGTATTATATGTAGTAGAAAGCGATGGGTTAGAAGAAGCCTACATTACCAACTCATAAATTAAAATCTAACATCCATATATGGCCAGCAATTTAAACTTTAACATTGATTTATCTTGCAATAGATTTTGTTCAATTGGTAACCAACATTTCTGTCTTTCTAATGCCTCTTAAAACCTCTCTGGGATATGTGGGACGGTAGTGTCCCACCTCGCCAACAGCCAGTGAAAGTGCAGGGCGCAAAATTCAAAACAAAAAAAATCTCATAATTAAAATTCCTCAAGCATACAAGTGTTTTACACAATTTTAAAGATACAATTCTGATTAATCCAGCCACTGTGTCTGATTTCAAAAATGTTTTACAGCGAAAGCACCAAAAACGATTATGTTAGGTCACCACCAACTCACAGAAAAACATAGCCATTTTTCCAGCCAAAGAGAGGAGTCACAAAAAGCTCAAATAGAGAAAATTAATCACTAACCTTTGATCTTCATCAGATGACACTCATAGGATGTTATGTTACACAATACATGTATGTTTTGTTTGATAAAGTGCATATTTATATAAAAAAATCTCTTTTTACATTGGCGCGTTACGTTCAGTAGTTCTAAAACATGCAGTGATTGTGCAGAGGGCCACATGAATTCACAGAAATACTCATTATAAATGTTGATGAAAATTCAAGTGTTATGCATGGAACTTTAGATACACTTCTCCTTAATGCAACCGCTGTGTCAGGTTTAAAAAAAAACTTAACAGAAAAAGCATAATCTGAGTACGGCGCTCAGAGCCCAAACCAGCCAAAATAAATATCCGCCATGTTGGGTAGTCAACATTAGTCAAAAATAGCATTATAAATATTCACTTACCTTTGATGATATTCATCAGAATGCACTTCCAGGATTCGCAGTTCCACAATAAATGTTTGTTTTGTTCGATAATGTCCATCATTTATGTCCAAATAGCTTATTTTGTTAGGGCATTTGGTAAACAAATCCAAAACCGCGTTCAGGTCCAACCAAACGTCGGACGAAAAGTTAAAAAAGTTCCGTTACAGCCTGTAGAAACTTGTCAAACGATGTATGGAATCAATCTTAAGGATGTTTTTAACATAAATCTTCAATAATATTCCAACCGGACAATTCCTTTGTCTTCAGAAAAGCAAAGGAATGGGAGATACTTCTCATGTGAAATGCGCGTGACTCTGACTCATTCCTCTCTCATTCGGTCCCACTTCAGAGTAGAAGCCTCAAACAACGTTCTAAAGACTGTTGACATCTAGTGGAAGCAATATCCCACTGTATCTACAATAGGGGCTGGGTTAAAAAACTACAAGCCTCAGATTTCCCACTTCCTGGTTGGATTTTTCTCAGATTTTTGCCTGCCATATGAGTTCTGTTATACTCACAGACATCATTCAAACAGTTTTAGAAACTTCAGAGTGTTTTCTATCCAATACCACTAATAATATGCATATATTAGCATCTGGGACAGAGTAGCAGGCAGTTTACTCTGGGCACCTTATTCATCCAACCTACTCAATACTGCCCTCCTGTCACCAATAAGTTAATTAAGGGGGAAGTAATCTAAAAGTAACTGAATGTAATCAGATTACATTACTGAGATTGGGTAATCCAAAAGTTACGTTACTGATTCCAATTTTGGATAGGTAACTAGTAACTGTAACAGATTACATTTAGAATGTAACCTACCCAACCCTGCACTTCACACACATTTAAACCCAGTCAGTCTTTATTAGAAAGCCAAGATGACCCTTCTTTGAATGTTGTAAGATACACATGGAAGGAAATGACACCTTAAATTGTGAAGTCTGTGAGAAATGTGTTTGTTCACAACCCCTATAAGAGAACCCTATATAGCCAAATAATGGAGTTTCATATAAAGCCAATGACCCAAACATATGTTTCACTCCAGAAACGCAATTCTGCCTATTTCCTGAGGAATACCTAGTATCTAACTAGTATCTAACTGTGAGAAGTAATTATATAGATTTGGTCATTAAAATCCTGTCAAATAGAGGGAGGCCAATTCATGTTTTGATATTAAACATAACTAATATGAAATATCAGTGTTCAACCTGTGACGGACAACATTAACATCAATATTAGGGGTGACAGTAGATGCATTCATTTACTGCCAAAACTATATCTGCATGAAGAGCATGTGCGAACATTTACATGTCACTCTAGATAAGTAAGGGGTGTCAAATGTCCGGACCACGGGTGGTCTAAGTAAAAATAATATTGGGAAAACTAACTCGACATACTTTAAAATGACTAAAACCAAATCGAAACAGTGTAGAAATGAAAATGGACCTACATTCATACATTTCCTTGACTGTGTCCAGCTCGCTAATAATCACATAAATTAAAGCTAGACATTCAGGCAGCTTCGGAAATTCCAGAAACGATGGCTTTTTGCTAATTTTGACGGCGAGGAAGTGTAACCAATTGTCAGAGCAGCCCGCTAGACCTTGTTGAAGACCGAATGCAGCCCCTACATAGACAGGGTTGAGAGTACCAATCATTTCCCCAGCAGATGCACAAGCCCATGTGGGTGTTTCTAGCCTCCGCATTTAAAAATCCAATTATGAAAAACTAGAACTTATTTCCGAAAGCTCACCGGAACTCTATTTCATTTCACAAACAGGTTCATAGCAAAGTTCATAGAATGCGACTGGAGATCAAGCAAAGGTCTCTGTCTACATTCAATGTAAAGAATAATAAGAAAGGAACGTGTTAATTACTATTATGTGAGCGTAACTATGTGGTTGTTCAAATATTTAGGCCAGATAGTGTAACTGAGTTTACCTTGGGAAGTGACATACTTTTCTGCTTTACTTTTCCACCATCACTTGCTGAGTGGTTGCTCCTGGCAACAATCATGTACATTTCATGCTGGCACCTATAGTTGTGCTCCTAATAAATCCTCTTTGAAGCACATCAATTCTCTCTCTCTCTCGCTCTACCCCCCCCCTCTCCCTCCCTTCCTCTATCCCTCCCTCCCTCTCCCTCTCCCTCTCTGTCTCCCCCTCCCTCTACCTCCCTCCAAGATGAAAGATGTTCATTTCACTGCTTGGTCTTCAGAGCACAAGCCTGAATTAACAAACAACTCACCTATAAATGAGGAAGCTGGAGATTCCAAAAATGATGAGGGCTAAGCCAGACCCGACAGCTACAATCCCCAGCACTGGAAGATGACCTGAAAATACAGGGAAACACAGCAATGTACACATTTCTCCTTGTATTAACATTTCAAGATTTATAAAATTTGTTTTCAAAACCAAATTATGCTTTCAAAAATCAATAGTATTAAAACTCCACAATGCTTTCCTGAAATGAATATATTCTGTATTTGGGTACGGTAAAACTGTATTTGCTTAAATCACTGAACGCAACATGCACTTATTAGAAATAGGCTTCTATTTGAGCCAGGCGTCTATTTCCTTAATTCACACAGCTTTTGCTCATTTGCATAGTTAATTGTTTGATTCCAGCATTCACTTCCAGCATTTTAATCAACTTCTTTATTTTCTGCACTAATGTGTTACACACTGTGTCCCGTTTCTTTTTTCTTAGTATGTCAGAATAATTATTCTCCTCTTTAACTGTGCGTTTTTGATAGTTCATACTTTTGCCACTTAGGGCAATTGGCTGATTTCTGGGGGTTTGTACTCCCGAAGTTGTTGACTGTTTTGTGCTTGCCAGTTAGCTAGTAGTTCTCAGCTGTTAGCAGCAGGCGCGCAATAGCCCCATGGCTACCTCGCAGCTCCCCGGGGGCCTGCCGAGACTACCTCGCAGCTCCCCCAGGGCCTGCCGCTTAGCCCACAGAGAGAAGCACAAGGTTGAACTTCACTCAACTTTCTAGAGCAGTGGTCACCAACCGGTCGATCGCGATCGACTGGTCGATGTCCAAGGCATTCTAAGTCGATTGCCAAACATTTCTGTAAAAGAACAAACAATAAAGCCTTGTGTTCCTATGTTTTTTATTTGTCTCGGGCTGATGGCGGTAGATACACTTGATTCAGCTGGCTTGCAGGTGAACTGTTGCCATTTTGAACCATTTCATATGGTAGAAGGTACAAACTCTGCCATCCCGCCAGGCCCGAGAGCAAATCAAGTACACTATAGGCCTAACGCTGGTCAATTGGACTACCGTGTCTGCAGTAACGTAGCAGGAATAAAAGAAAGCTGTAGCAAAGTTGATACTATGAGATTTCAAAACTAGAGAGATACTAGAGATGAACTCACTCGCTCTTTGACAGTCTAAGTTCTTACTCAGCACTGTCAACACTTTGTATTCAACACTTTTATAAGGCATAAAATGTGTGTTCTTCATATTTCCACTCAGGGCTACAACAAGCACTGCAGCAGTAAGGAATGAGTATGAAAGTGTATCTATAGGCTTGCATTGTTGTTATTATTAGTGGCTTGGGTCTTTTTTAATATCAAGGAATAATTCACTTTCTCTGTTCATAGGAGTAACAACATGAATTACTTAAATGTATGCTCCCTCAACTGTGCCTCACAAGTAATACAACGATGGATCTATTACCGGTGTGTTCATATAGCCTACCTCAAATTTTTTAAATAATGCATTGGCAGGGCAATTCAAGCAAAGCCAATATGCGTAGATCATTTATAGGCAGGGCCTATAGCTTACTGTACAAACCTCATTGCTACAGTACAGTTTTAAAAGGGTTAATGTTTCATAGGCTTACGTTTAAGTCATGTTAAAAAAATTACTGAGCGGTAGATCTCGGCTTGCATTTTGACTCAGAAGATGATCTTGACTCAGAAAAGTATGGTGACCACTGTTCTAGAGTTTTCCCTGTTAACACTATCAACGTTTCCCTTTATTGTGGCAATTGTGATCGAATCAATGCAATATTATCCACTTTCAATGCAACATACCGAAACAAAACTAACAATGCAAGAGATTTGGTTGTAGGTTGTACTTTGATCTGGACTGTGTTTACTGCATGAGCGGTCATGAGTAGATGCGCTTGTTTTGAGATAAAAGCAAGAGCTGCACGTAGCCATGTGTGCACATTTGTTCATATCCTTTACTAGTTAGTGAGTTATTAGCCCAGTTATAGATCATTTGTAGTCAGCAATAAGGGAGTGATTGCTGCCTGCAAGAGCACAAAATGTTTACAATTCTAGACATATTTGAAAAGTGAGTCAGGTAAAGAGCTTTTTTTTCTTAAAGGGGCAGTGTTGTATTTTGAGACCGGTTTGAATAAGCTAAGTAGCCAATAGGCAGAAGGTGGCATAATTTGTCTGATTCACTGTGATAATGGTATGGGAATAATAATGCATTTTATTTTGTAAAGGTATTTTTTTGCATCAAACAACAAAACAACATTTTCAGTCACCTCCTTGTCTGAAGGACAAGTCCTGCATGTTTTTGTTTTTCAAAAGTCTCATGGAATGTAGGCCTACATTGAACACCAGACATTGACTGCTACTGTAGGGTGAATGATAAAATTGTTATGGGATGCATTTTCTCCATTGTTTTTGATGTTAGGCCACTCTGGTAGGCCTACATTATGATCAAATATCCACAGTAGCCTACTTGGGTACCGCCTCTGTGTTCACAGTAAACGCTCACTCAGTAAACGCGGACTGCATTTTCACAATGTTCAAGTTTGTGCTCAGCAGACCTGAAATATGCTCAGTGCTGATTTTTTTTTGAAGGAACATTGGTTAGCAGCCAATGGCTAGCGGTTTCTTACTAGCGATAAAAACAGATGATTGCCATCATTTTTCCAATCATTACTGAATTATTTAATGTAATAAGTCAAACATTAAACCTCGCAAACAATTCATAACATTTTTAAAAACGTTTATTTAATCAGGGGGGCCCAATTGAGACCAGGGTCTAATTTTCAATGGTTCCCTGAAAACAACATTACATTAGAACATCACAGGCATCATAAACAAATTATTAATGTCAATCAAAACTCATTTATCATTAGGGTTTTCAAAATTCCCTAGTGGCACCAGGGAGTCCAAAATGTGTAACTAAAAGCGGATTTACCTAGTTCGATGGAGACCCGACGAATCTCAAGAGTTAACCAAGACCTAGAGCTTTGTAAACAAAAATTGAATAATGAAGTGATCTACGGGACTTTAATGAGGACCAGCCAACCTTTTGACACAGGATACAGTGATGCGTATTAAAACTATCACCTGTGATAAAGCGAAGGGCACTATGGTTGACGACATCCAAAGGTTTAAGAGTAGTGGCTGCTGCATTCCGATTAATGGTGTCACCGTGGTCAAGAACTGTCAGGAAAGTTGACTGTACAATCTGCCTTCTGCTGTTCAGGGAGACTCACACTGGCCTAAATTAAGCTCACACTGGCCTAAATTGAACTCACACTGGCCTAAATTAAGCTCACACTGGCCTAAATTAAGCTCACACTGGCCTAAATTAAACTCACACTGGCCTAAATTAAACTCACACTGGCCTAAATTAAACTCACACTGGCCTAAATTAAACTCACACTGGCCTAAATTAAGCTCACACTGGCCTAAACTGAACTCACACTGGCCTAAATTAAGCTCACACTGGCCTAAATTAAACTCACACTGGCCTAAATTAAACTCACACTCTCCTAAATTAAACTCACACTGGCCTAAATTAAACTCACACTGGCCTAAATTAAACTCACACTCTCCTAAATTAAACTCACACTGGCCTAAATTAAACTCACACTGGCCTAAATTAAACTCACACTCTCCTAAATTAAACTCACACTGGCCTAAATTAAACTCACACTCTCCTAAATTAAACTCACACTGGCCTAAATCAAACTCACACTGGCCTAAATTAAACAAACTGGCCTAAATTAAACTCACACTGGCCTAAATTAAACAAACTGGCCTAAATTAAACTCACACTGGCCTAAATTAAACAAACTGACCTAAATCAAACTCACACTCTCCTAAATTAAACTCACACTGGCCTAAATTAAACTCACACTGGCCTAAATTAAACTCACACTCTCCTAAATTAAACTCACACTGGCCTAAATTAAACTCACACTGGCCTAAATTAAACTCACACTCTCCTAAATTAAACTCACACTGGCCTAAATTAAACTCACACTCTCCTAAATTAAACTCACACTGGCCTAAATCAAACTCACACTGGCCTAAATTAAACAAACTGGCCTAAATTAAACTCACACTGGCCTAAATTAAACAAACTGGCCTAAATTAAACTCACACTGGCCTAAATTAAACAAACTGACCTAAATCAAACTCACACTGGCCTAAATTAAACAAACTGGCCTAAATTAAACTCACATTGGCCTAAATTGAACAAACTGGCCTAAATTAAACTCACACTGGCCTAAATTAAACTAACTGGCCTATATTAAACTCACACTCTCCTAAATTAAACTCACACTGGCCTAAATTAAACTCACACTGGCCTAAATTAAACTCACACTCTCCTAAATTAAACTCACACTCTCCTAAATTAAACTCACCCTCTCCTAAATTAAACTCACACTGGCCTAAATTAAACTAACTGGCCTATATTAAACTCACACTCTCCTAAATTAAACTCACACTGGCCTAAATTAAACTCACACTCTCCTAAATTAAACTCACCCTCTCCTAAATTAAACTCACACTGGCCTAAATTAAACTAACTGGCCTATATTAAACTCACACTCTCCTAAATTAAACTCACACTGGCCTAAATTAAACTCACACTCTCCTAAATTAAACTCACCCTCTCCTAAATTAAACTCACACTCTCCTAAATTAAACTCACACTCTCCTAAATTAAACTCACACTGGCCTAAATCAAACTCACACTGGCCTAAATCAAACTCACACTGGCCTAAATCAAACTCACACTGGCCTAAATCAAACTCACACTGGCCTAAATCAAACTCACACTGGCCTAAATCAAACTCACACTGGCCTAAATCAAACTCACACTGGCCTATATTAAACTCACACTCTCCTAAATTAAACTCACACTCTCCTAAATTAAACTCACACTCTCCTAAATTAAACTCACCCTCTCCTAAATTAAACTCACACTGGCCTAAATTAAACTCACACTCTCCTAAATTAAACTCACACTCTCCTAAATTAAACTCACACTCTCCTAAATTAAACTCACACTCTCCTAAATTAAACTCACACTCTCCTAAATTAAACTCACCCTCTCCTAAATTAAACTCACACTCTCCTAAATTAAACTCACACTCTCCTAAATTAAACTCACACTCTCCTAAATTAAACTCACACTCTCCTAAATTAAACTCACACTCTCCTAAATTAAACTCACACTGTCCTAAATTAAACTCACACTCTCCTAAATTAAACTCACACTCTCCTTAATTAAACTCACACTCTCCTAAATTAAACTCACACTCTCCTAAATTAAACTCACACTCTCCTAAATTAAACTCACACTCTCCTAAATTAAACTCACACTCTCCTAAATTAAACTCACACTCTCCTAAATTAAACTCACACTCTCCTAAATTAAACTCACCCTCTCCTAAATTAAACTCACACTCTCCTAAATTAAACTCACACTCTCCTAAATTAAACTCACACTGTCCTAAATTAAACTCACACTCTCCTAAATTAAACTCACACTCTCCTAAATTAAACTCACACTCTCCTAAATTAAACTCACACTGTCCTAAATTAAACTCACACTCTCCTAAATTAAACTCACACTCTCCTAAATTAAACTCACACTCTCCTAAATTAAACTCACACTCTCCTAAATTAAACTCACACTGTCCTAAATTAAACTCACACTGTCCTAAATTAAACTCACACTCTCCTAAATTAAACTCACACTCTCCTAAATTAAACTCACACTCTCCTAAATTAAACTCACACTCTCCTAAATTAAACTCACACTGGCCTAAATTAAACTCACCCTCTCCTAAATTAAACTCACACTGTCCTAAATTAAACTCACACTGTCCTAAATTAAACTCACACTGTCCTAAATTAAACTCACACTCTCCTAAATTAAACTCACACTGGCCTAAATTAAACTCACACTCTCCTAAATTAAACTCACACTGGCCTAAATTAAACTCACACTCTCCTAAATTAAACTCACACTGTCCTAAATTAAACTCACACTCTCCTAAATTAAACTCACACTCTCCTAAATTAAACTCACACTCTCCTAAATTAAACTCACACTCTCCTAAATTAAACTCACACTCTCCTAAATTAAACTCACACTGTCCTAAATTAAACTCACACTCTCCTAAATTAAACTCACACTGTCCTAATTGGTGTCTTGGAGATATATGTAACGTTCCACTTGCTGCATCACTGCAGTTTTTCAAATGTGCCTTTTTCAACCATCCTCCTATAAGTGACCCTCTGCGTGGCTCCATTACAGTTCTCCTTCAGTCTACCTCATGCTACCTGAGTCAGAAGGTCATTCCTAGACATGGCAGAATCCTGTCTGCCTCTTAACCTTGTTCAGCAGGCATACTGTAATATATCATCGTGCTTGAGTGTCTCCCTCCTGTCTTCCTCATATACCACTGAGACAGCCAGACTCACAAGTCAGATAATTATTTGTGGATGGACTCTATTTGGAGAGATTGTTACTTGTCAACACTCTCCCCCTCATTCAATATCTATAGATACCATATCAACACATTGCAGTTGCCAACCTAATTATTATTTATTAGCTAATACATGTATATTACTTCATAACAAATGTTGCTCCTTCTACAGTAGCCACATTTTTTCATCCATATGTTCCTTCCATGAAAAAACATGTTGCACATGAAATAGAATCAACGTAGATGGTACAACATGTAGCAGAATTAGTCAAACTGCTGTACTACTATATAAGCACCTGACTTAACTATGAATGACTTGTACAGGAGCCAGCCTACTTTACATACCATCAGCACAGGTGGGGTCATCAGAAGAGAAGACGCAGGGTGGGTTATCCAGAGGTGGGCTTCCTTTGGGCCAATGAATCCTTTCCGTTGAGGACCAGATGATCTCTTTGTTAGTTCCATTGTAATGGGCCACAAGCTGCAAAACATCAAGAAAACGTTTATGCAATTTTTACAAACGCGATGTCAGAAATTCCCATGGCCAAATGATACATTCAGAGGGATGAAAATGGAGCATGTTACCTAACTAAAATGAGCTGTTTTCTCCACTTCAAATAAGAGCACAAAGCACAGTATCACTCTAATGAGTGCCTGTTTAAATTCACAGTAGCATTAAAGCTGCATATTAAAATAGTCGTTACTCTTGTTCAGTGCCTTTAAAACATATGAGCCCATCAGTGAAGAAAGCAAATCTTTGGCATGCTTTTTTGGGGCATGTCCATAATAAATAACTATGTGACTAAAATGTTCAACATTAACATATACTAATATGTATAGCAAGACACAATATTGTTGACTTAACAGAACTGGCAACTTTTCAGACAAATTAGCTGTTTGGAAAAGGTTGTCTGAGAAACGGTGGCCTTTCAGCTCTAGCAATGGGAGGTTTATTGTTTGATGCTATGGGATTTGTCAGCCCAGTCAATAGCTTCCCTTTTCACAGAAGGACATTGTGAAACATGACTCCCATGTCTCTAACCAGTCGCTGGAGAATGTCAGTTTAGCCTGCCTCCTTAGTGGAGGGCCAAACAGGCATGTTGGGTCTCACTGCTAGCCAGTCTGTGAAGGGGAAGGGCAGCCCCACTCAGAGGGATGTAAAAAACAATTCAGGTTGTAACCGTTTGTTGTGGAGCAGGAGGACCACTCAACTCAAACATTTATCAATGGATTCACTAGTTGCTGGTTTCTACAGACCGTGTCTTTCTAATCAGCTATTTATTCACATCGGGAAGTTTTGGTTAGGTTAGTGGACTCTCTGATCAATCTATTTATTCACACCGGGAAGTTTTGGTTAGGTTAGTGGACTCTCTGATCAATCTATTTATTCACACCGGGAAGTTTTGGTTAGGTTAGTGGACTCTCTGATCAATCTATTTATTCACACCGGGAAGTTTTGGTTAGGTTAGTGGACTCTCTGATCAATCTATTTATTCACACCGGGAAGTTTTGGTTAGGTTAGTGGACTCTCTGATCAATCTATTTATTCACACCGGGAAGTTTTGGTTAGGTTAGTGGACTCTCTGATCAATCTGGAACATTTTTGTCATCCAGAGAGCAACTCTGTAACAGTTCAGAGAGTCATGGAAGTGTTTGTAGAGCACAAGACAAGATAAACAAATATCTTCATTTGAATTTCAGGGAAAGTTTTGTTTTTTTACACATCTTATCATTAAAAGAGTACTGTACTCCAGAATACTGTATCTACCAAACAGTAATAGCCTTTGCATGATGTTGAACATTTACTTTTAATTACATTGATGGCATCTTGGCAATTCCCAAGAAAAGCATTGGGATTTCAGCTCCACATAATTCATTATGTGGAGAGGAATTTCGAGGGAAATTGTTGTTACAGTAATTACAGCAACTGTAACATCTGTAACAGATTAGACCGGTCCCCCAAAAGCCCTGCTCTCACTCATTACTAGTATTTACTACTGAAATATAAAATATAAAAACCATAAAGTAAAGAAATTGATCTTTTGACAACATATATTTTTGTAGTTTAGAAATATACATTTCTATGGAAATGTTGGCTAGAGCCATAAACAATAACTATAAATAAGACTGTATAAATAATCTGCATCCCTCATCACCTCTGTGGGATATTGTAAAAGCAGGAATTTGAAAATGAACAATGTTAATTAAAGTTTACATAGGAAAACACATATTGATAATGCCAAATGTTTACTTGGAGAACTCTTAAGGGTTATCTTGTAAATCACACTCAAAACTAACCTAAAAGTACCTTTGTCATAGTGAACATATGGCCACTCATCAAAGCATATTTGCATGACATCATTACATGCAGCTCAAATATCATGAAGATGCCAAAGTGATCAGTCTATCTGAGCCAGTCAGAGCCATGAGCTGCAGTCACCACCACTGTGCATTTTGTGCACTTCAGACCACAATTCAAACAGTATAAAATAATGGTGCACTGTCTACCACTATGGTAAATTAGCAACAAATGTATTGTGTAATGTTTATAAACTATTGGTCCTTTTTGAAATAGTAATAAGTATCCTGACCTGAACACAACTGTACAGTTAACTTGCCAGAAAAACAAAGCCTGAAAATAAAATAGCAAGTTGTGTCTTTCTGTGAGTGGCTTCCAAAATAGACAAGCTTTAGATGTCTTGCTTAAATTGATCTACCTGCAGAAGTATCACTTACCCCATACTCTCCCGATTCCTGGTTTGTCATTGCCCAGAGGTTAAAATCAGTGTTCCTGGCATTGTTTTTGTCTGTGGTCACAAGTCCTGTAACCCCTTAAACACAGAAAACCTTCACATTTAGACATTTCATATCACCCATAATGCAACAATGGGTTTAACAAATGCAATACCTCTTTCCTTCCCAATTGACACCAAATAGATGAATGCAAAGTCAACTAAACACATCACCATGATCAACTCATAATATTCACCCCAGAATCGCAGGTTTTGCATCCTCTGTGTGATGCTGATTCCATCGTTCTGGGAGCCCCCCTCAGCTAGCGTGTCCTCCAAGGCCTTAGCATACATCACAAAGCCATCATAGAAGCAGCCAGCGATGAAATCCATCTGAAAGGAATGGAATGGAGGTCTGTACATAAGCCAGCAAGATAGTATTCTTCATGATCTTCATGTCTGAAACAAGTCTGAAACCAACAGGAACCTGAACAGCTTCTAGCCCCAAGCCATAAGACTGCTACATAGTTAGGCAAATAGCTACCTGGACTATCTACATCGAGCCTTGTTGCATTTGACTCATCACATATGCTGCTGCTACTGCTTATTATCTATCCTGTTGCATAGTCACTTTACCACTACCTATATGTACATATCTACCTCAATTACCTTGTGCCCTTGCACAACAACTCGGTACTGGTACCCCGTGCACATCGCAAAGTTATCGTTAGTCATTGTATTCCTTGTGTTATTCTCTTCTATTATTTTAAAAATGTTCTCTCTGCATTGTCGGGAAGGGCCCGTATGTAAGCATTTCACCTGTTGTTTACGAAGCATGTGACAAATAACATTTGATTGATTGATTGACTTTGTTTACTATTTGCCTGGAATTCTACCTTGACCCCTGTAGGCATGGGTCTATGGCTGTCTCTAGTTAAATATCTGTTTGCATTACACTTAGTCTGCCAAAAGGCTATACATCTTCACAAAGAAGAGTGAAGTTTTTCATGAATCAAAGACGTCCATTAATAACTATGTATAAATGATCTGAATTTATGATCTCTCTTGGGTCCTTCGAAAGATATTTCAAAAACACAGTGCTTTTTTTCTAGTGTGGAGAATCCTATCAAAGGTGTAAAAGCCTTTCAACAAATAAACTTTGTGGCTCTGATGCTGAGATGTGGCAGGATTTCAAACAACTTACCAGAGAGGGTTCTATGTTCACATCAAAGTCCTTCTGAGCTCTAATGTGGAGCTCATCTTGGAACTGTTTGTATTCTGGATTATCAGGCTCCCTGTATGTTATTACCAACACAGACTGGGCGGAAGAGAGAGACAACAATGAGAAAGTGGAGCATTCCTGTGGAATTACACAGGGATGTAATTTCAACCTCAGTCCATAGGGGACTTGGCTTCGGGACACAACATCGGTAGTCTGTGTAATACTTGGAATCCCTGAGTTGTGCATCGTTTTCTATCAAATAAACATGAATCCAACTTTTGTCCAAACAGCAGACCAGGCAATTCACGTGAGACTTCCTACCACAAAATCTACCACTGTCTACACAGCAGGAATATGGTACGGATTTGATAAAAGTTGATTCATATGTTTATTTGATAGCGAGGGACACATTTCACTTCACGTCTGGTGGGTAGAGTTCCTAGAAATTACACATACACCTGAGTTGACAGGAAAGGGTTTTTTGGTGTAGTCGCAACCCACCAAAACAATTCACAACTCAGGGAGTCCCAACTAATACAGACTCTGGATGTCCCAGAGCTATACATTCTACAAACACGTCACACAATAATTAGATGCTACGCATTTGCTCAGCACCTGGATTAAACTCTAGTTTCATGTCAAGTCAAACAGCATTTACCGAGCCAAAGCAATCTAGTACAGCCATCTTTACCACTGCACAGGTCCCTGCAGCTACACTCTTCATCAAACCAGCCAGCCATACAAACCGCCTTCCTTCCCGCTCCCATGCATTGGCATGGTCCTAAAATCAGAACCTAATACCTCTCAACTGCATTTTCCTTTTAATCGGGATTGGAATGATTTTAGTATCCTATTTTAAATTGTTGGTGTTGAGCTGCCATACCCAACTGACGTGCTTGGAATTACACCCAGAGCATCATAAACATGTACCAACTACTGTTTGACAGATTTTTAATGGTATGCAGAGTGATTTCCTACTGGGTGGAAATGTCAATGATAAACATTACATTTGAAGTGTATTGTCAACACCAGAAGTAGGATTAATGACGAACAGATGTCTCCTCTTTTATAATCTAAACGGTCGAATTAAAAGTCCATTATGAGTAAACAGCAACAACATTATTTATAGTGAAGAATAGACAATCTGCTGTATCCAAATGCACTTAAACTTATAGACATGTCTTGAAGAGAAGGCAAAAACATAGAAGAGCAGCTGTGGTAACTCTGTATATTGCTTATGTTATCCCTCATTCCTAGTTGCACCACTTGTTACACATTTGCTATTACACGACAGTTGTGTCTTGTTGCATATTGTTTGATTATGTCTGGATGGAAAAGCACGCTTTCTGCCAAAGACTCAATATAAGGTCATCACTTGAGTTTTGACTTGTACCGTGCCTTGATATACTGAAATAAGCTTCATCCTGCTGAATGGCTCGACATAGTAATGATAAACAACCAACTTCCAAAAGCAATCAACGTTCTATGTGCAGCATATTGCCATTTTACTGAGTTACAGTTCATATGAGGAAATCAGTCAATTGAAAAAAATTCATTAGGGCCTAATCTATGGATTTCACATGACTTGGAATACAGATATTCGCCTGTTGGTCAAAGACACCTTACAAAAAATAGGCCTCAGGATCTTGTCACGGTATTTCTGTGCATTTAAATTGCCATCAATAAAAGGAATCAATATTAACTATGTATTAGTAAATCTCTACGAAGTTCTTCAGTTTATCTAAAATCCAACCAAAGTGTATTGGTCCCGTGCACAGGATACAGGGTGTAAACACTACAGTGAAATGCTTACTTGCAAGCCCACAACAGTGCAGTACACATTTATACATAATAAGTACATAATAAGTAATAGATAGGTAGTATGAAGAAAAATAGCCATGTTTGGAAATATATACATAATATTAATATACACTATAGACAATGAAATGTGCTAAAGTGAGTAGTGACATGGTTGAGCAGCTTTGATGAATAATAATAAATAGTAGCAGCAATGTTGCGTGTGTGTGTGTGTGTGTGTGTGTGTGTGTGTGTGTGTGTGTGTGTGTGTGTGTGTGTGTCCATCTAGTGTGTCCCACTATCTCCATCTACAGTGCCTTCAGAAACTATTCACACCCCTTGACTTTTGACACATGTTGATGTGTTATAAAGTAGGATTAAAATAGATTTAGTTCTCATTTTTGTCAACTATCTACACAAAATACTCAGTGGAAGAAAAATTCTACAATTTATAAAACATTTATGAAAAATAAAATAATAATATATTATTAGATAAGATAAGTACTCACCCCTTGAGTCAATACATTTTAGAAACACCTTTGGCAGCAATTACAGCTGCGAGTCTTTCTGGGTAAGTCTCTAAGAGCTTTACACACCTGGATTGTACAATATTTACCCATTATAATTTTTACAATTATTCAAGCTCTGTCGAGTTGGTTGTTGATCATTGCTAGAAAGCCATTTTCAAGTCTTGCCATAGATTTTCAAGCCGATTTAAGTCAAAACTTTAACTAGGCCACTCAAGAACATTCAATGTCATCTTGGTAAGCAACTCCAATGTATATTTGGCCTTGCGTTTTAGGTTATGTCCTGCTGAAAGGTGAATGTCTTCCAGTGGCTGTTGGGAAGCAGACTGAACCAGGTTTTCCTCTAAGATTTTGCCTGTGCTGAGCTGTATTCCGTTTCTCTTTTAAAACTCCCTAGTCCTTGCTGATGACAAACATACCCATAACATGATGCAGCCACCACCATGCTTGAAAATATGAAGAGTGGTACTCAGTGATGTGTTTTGTTGGATTTGCCCTAAACATAATGCTTTGTATTCAGGACAAAAAGCTAATTTCTTTGACACATTTTTTGCAGTATTACTTAAGTGCCTTGTAGCAAACAGGATGCATGCATTGGAATATTTTTATTCTGTACAGGCTTCCTTCTTTTCACTCTATCATTTAAGTGGAGTAACTACAATGTTGTTCCATCGTCATTTTTCTGATAATGAAACCATTAAACTAATTCACTGTTAAAATCACCATTGGCCTCATGGTGAAATCCCTGAGCAGTTTCCCTTCCCTTCCGGCAACTTAGTTAGGAAGAACGCCTGTATCTTTATAATGACTGTGTGCATTGATACACCATCCAATGCCTAATTAATAACTTCATCAAACTCAAAGGAATATTCAGCTTATTGACTCAAAACATTTCAGCTTTTCATTTTGTATTAATTAAAAAAAATGTTCTACAAACAAAATTCCACTTTGACATTATGGGGTATTTGTGTGTAGATCAGTGGCACAATTTTAAATTCAGGATGTAACAACAAAATGTGGGAAAAGTAAAGGGGTGTGAATACATTCTGAAGGCGCTGTAATGTCTGCAACTGCCAGCCAATAGCAGACATGTTTTGCACCACTTACTAATTAAGATGACTCAGTCAAGTTAATTAGCCTAACTTTTCTTTATCAATCCAAAGCCATTTGTAGCACCTTTCATTTGGAGTTCAACACCGGAATCCACATTTCCAATACTAAGTAGGTGACTACAGTAACTGCAGTGCAGTCAGTGACATTTAACAGCCAAATTGGAAGAGGAGCATCTGTACCCCCACTCACTTATTTTTTGACACATTAATATGCATAAGTAAGTGGCTTTTAGCTGAAAAAAACACTCTCTCCTTCATTAAGTCCATCCAAGTATTAAAGTCCAAGCAGAGACGGGGGGAGGCAGGGAGTAAGTTATGACCTTTCTACAGATTATTGCCTGCCGGAGTCTGAACCATTATGAAGTTGCATGTTGCAATTTCCTTTTGCAATTTGTGGGACCACTAATTGTTATTATAAGCAAAGGTCAGTTCTGACTTGAATGCAGTGAGTAAGCCTGTTTTAGGGGAAATTTGTGAGTTGGATTAAAAGGATGTGATGGGTTACCTCGTTAACTGTTAAGTTATGGATCAGTGAACCAAAATTGTTCCAAGCTGGTTGTCAATGGCTGGTGACAAACAACAAACATATACATTGTACCTCATGCAATTTGTATTTGTTTACTGTTTATAAACATTTTGTTATGTTTTAAGATACAACTTTACAGTAATTCATACACGTAGGCTACATGTGGGTCAACCTCATTCAACTTGATGAACTTTGTGTTCCCTTTAATACAGGTTCAGTTGGAACAGAGGGGTGCGAAAGTATTCTTTTGATGGACAGGCTGCTGATTCACACACGAATGAGAGGTTTTGAATTGAATGTCCTCAGTGAAAAACATCCATTTCACATGCCAAATGGCAGTTTCAGACTTGTGATCCTGTCTGGCTCCAATTACCGAAGGGGGGAAAGAACTGACAGTTCTGCACCAACTAATTGACAGAGTATTTGGACACAATTACTCAAAAAGGATTCTGCAATAAATTATATTAATCAAATGTAATGAATGAAATTGAAGGAATATTTCTCTGTCTCCATCCATGTTTGTCTGTCTGTTTGCCTGTCAGTCTCAGTGCAGTGTACCTTGAAGACCTTGATGGGATCAATCCAGAGGCTGTCGTTGTTCAGCCAGGGTTTGCGCTCCGTTAGGCTTTCAGCAAACACGTCCAGATAGAAGATGGCATAGTTCTCAGGGTCTGGGATCTCACTCTGGAAAAGCTTCATGATTTTCAGAAACGTGTCCGGAGGCCCGCAGATATACACAACTGTAGAGAAGACAAAAAACACAACACAAAAGTTACTTATAACTGATTATCTGAATTATGGTTCTATTTCCTATAACTGCTTTAGCTATCAAACCTCTCCATTTTGTGAATTGCTCCTCTTATCATTGGTAGACTAGATGTAGATATGAACCATATGAGGTATGGAAATCAATCCAAATCAGTAACTTCTGGGGAATGCTGTTATGAGGAATCATGTGTAGGTACGCCTACTGAAGTTGCACAGCCATGTGTCTGCTATTTAGGGGGAGTGTGCATGTGTGTTTAGAGTGTTTAAAGCTGTCTGTGCTGTACGCCTGCCTACATAATACCATCCCATTCTGTTTTCATACAGTCTGCTCCATAGACAGTATGTCTGTAGGCATTATTTCCATTCGCTGCATATGTCATAGTGACTGCTGCCAGCTCTAAGGCAGTCCTCCCAGTTAGCAGACATTTCCTCAAGTGTTAGACCAAAGTCGGCACAGACCGCCTCTCAGACCCCAACTCTCATCTCTTCCAACATAGCTCACAAGGAGCCATGCCAAGTAGTCATGCCAAGTAGTCCTGATGTCTCCTGGACATCGTCCAAAACAAATGTACAAAAAGGCGGGGGAAAAGTCGACCTGTGTTGTAGGAATCATAAGGATCTGCCTGGGCTTAACTTATTACAAAGCACATCAAATTGTTTGGTAAATTTTGTTTCACTTAGCGGCAGACTCAAAGATAGCAACCAGCCCACCTTACCTGAACTCTCCATTTCTAGTAGAAGGCAGCATTATCTCCCATGACTCACACAACATCTACACGTAGAGAAACTTAACGCTGCAATGACTATTAAATGCATCCCATTCTGTTCATAATCAAGCGCCTGAGTCTCCAAGCCTATATCATGATTACATTCCATTTGTAGTTTTCCCAGGTGTGACGCTTGAAAGAAGACCAATGGAACAGTCTCTGCAAACTTGCATGTTTAGAAACTACCATCAACGTCACAGTGTTTTGTGTAATGTGTATCTTACTTATGAAAGTGTAATACAAATATGACAGAGATCATTTTAGAGATAATTATTTTGTAGACCATTGTGTTACCATGGTCTAATCTGTCAGATGGACTTTAACAACTCTCGTAAGAGGACTTAGGAACCGTACGCCTTTGTCGCATGTCTTTGTTCTCTTCCAGGAAGTTGTACACAACTTCCATAAACACATTTATATCTACGATAGACAGAAAAGAGCCAGTCACACAACACAAATGTGATGCATGCTGACAGTTTTTGATATACAGAACCAGTCAAAAGTTTGGACACACCTACTCATTCCAGGGTTTTCTTTATTTTTGCTATTTTCTACATTGTAGAATAATAGTGAAGACATCAAAAGTATGAAATAACACATATGGAATCATGTAGTAACCATAAAAGTGTTAAATAAATTAAAATATATTTTAGATTTGAGATTCTTTGCCTTGATGACAGCTTTACACACTCTTGGCATTCTCTCAACCAGCTTCATGAGGTAGTCACCTGGAATGCATTTCAATTAACATGTGTGCCTTGTTAAAAGTTCATTTGTGGAATTTCTTTCCTTCTTAATGTGTTTGAGTCAATCAGTTGTGTTGTGACAAGGTAGGGCTGGTATACAGAAGATAGCCCTATTTGATGAAAGACCAAGTCCATATTATGGCAAGAACAGCTCAAATAAGCAAAGAGAAATGACAGTCCAGCATTACTTTAAGACATGAAGGTCAGTCAATTCATAAAATGTCAAGAACTTTTAAAGTTTCTTCAAGTGCAGTCGCAAAAACCATCAACCGCTATGATGAAACACATCTCAACATCAACTGTTCAGAGTAGACTGCGTGAATCAGGCCTTCATGGTCGAATGCTGCAAAGAAACCACTAATAAAGGACACCAATAATAAGAAGAGACTTGCTAGGGCAAAGAAACATGAGCAATGGACATTCGACCAGTGGAAATCAGCCCTATGGTCTGATGAGTCCAAATTTGAGATTTTTGGTTACAACCGCCATGTCTTTGTGAGATGCAGAGTAGGTGAACGGATGATCTCCACATGTGGGGTTCCCACCGTGAAGCATGGAGGAGGAGGTGTGATTGTGTGGGGGTGCTTTGCTGGTGACACTGTCGTGATTTATTTAGAATTCAAGGCACACTTAACCAGCATGGCTACCACAGCATTCTGCAGCGATACGCCATCCCATCTGGTTTGCGCTTAATGGGACTATCATTTGTTTTTCAACAGGACAATGACCAAAACACACCTCCAGGCTGTATAAGGGCTATTTGACCAAGATGGAGAGTGATGGAGTGCTGCATCAGATGACCTGGCCTCCACAATCACCCGACCTCAACCCAATTGAGATGGTTTGAGATGAGTTGGACCGCAGAGTGAAGGAAAAGCAGCCAACAAGTGCTCAGCATATGTTGGAAAAGCATTCCTCATGAAGCTGGTTGAGAGAATGCCAAAAGTGTGCAAAGTTGTCAATAAGGCAAAGGGTGGCTACTTTGAAGAATCTCAAATATAAAATATATTTTGATTTGTTTAACACTTTTTTGGATACTTCATGATACTTCCATATGTGTTATTTTATAGTTTTGATGTCTTCACTATTATTCTACAATGTAGAAAATAGTACAAATAAAGAAAAAACCCTTGAATGAGTAGGTGTGTCTAGACTCTTGACTGGTACTGTATATATATATATATATATATATATATATATATATATATATATATATATATATATATATATATATATATTACAGGAAACACAATTGGTGTGATTTCAGTGAGAGGTCTATATAGTACCTGTGCTACATTATGTTGGCAACCCTGTTAGCACTCAGGTAGTCTGCAACAAACAATCACATATAGTATGTGCCTCCAAAAAAGAGAAGACACAGCTTGATGTATTCTTCCTTCCAGCCGTGTGGCATTTTTTACCTTTATTTAACTAAGCAAGTCAGTTAAGAACTTGCTATGTTGTTGTCTTAGGTCTCTCTTTAAGTAATGTTGTGTTGTTTCTCTTGTTTTGTTCTATATTTATATATATTACATATATATAAATCCCAGCCCCTGTCCCCGCAGGTCTTTTGCCATCATTGTAAATAAGAATTTGTTCTTTACTGACTTGCCTAGTTAAAGAAAGGTTAAAAAATAAATAAAAATAAAATAACACATTTCTTATTTACAATGACAGCCTACACCGGCCAAACACAGACGACGCTGGGCCAATTGTGCGCTGCCGTATGGAACTCCCAATCACAGCCGGTTGTGATAGAGCCTGTATTTGAACCAGGGTGTCTGTAGTGAAGCCTCTAGCACTGCCTTAGACCGCTGTGCCACTTGGAAGCCCAAGTGTATGTGTGCTTTTTAGTGGTCTGAAAATGATCAAGGTGTGAGCTTTCTCCACAAGTAACCTGGTGGGACTTTGAAAACATAATTGGCCTCATGTTCAGTCTGGTTGTTAAGGTTTGTTAATTTGAGGCAGGTAAATGTTTTTTTGGGGAGATATTACATGTTTCTACCATTTCTCTTTTTTCATGAACAAATCTGATAGGAGGCTAATAATTAGACTTCAAAGGGTTTTCCCATCAGATTCAGAACACAAAATCAGAGGGACTATGTCAGAGTGAATCAATTTACATTACAAATCTGTACCTGACAACCACTGGCTTAAAAACACTCAACGCTATACAGTACTGTCAAGACGTCAACCAAAATGAGAGACCACACAGTTGCGGTAAAGGTTGACAACCTAGGGGTTATATGTTGGTGATCTCAGAGGGATGAATGGGAATGGAATGTCAAGCCAGAACTCCAAGCTTAGACAAGCCGTGACAAAACCATTAGCTTCCGTGACCCCAAGCTCACCATGGCGGGCCCATAATTCAGCTAAGAGGTTTGGCAGCTTTCAAAATGATTTTCCTGATGTAACAGCAGTTAAGTACCATATGCAGTGTTTATTGCACTATTTGTTATTGTTACTGCTGCTTTTCAAGTGCTTTAAAAGAGAATAAACCCAGTCATTTACATGCATCACTCATTGACAACACAGCCGTATCTGTATTCTGTGCTATGCTGGTTAGTGCCGAGTCACTCTAGTCTATAATGTTCTTCTCATCCACTGATTTCCAATCAGTACCCTGACAATAACTATGGATGAAAACAGTGAGCCAAGAGTATAATTTTGTGGTTATAGTAATGTTTTAGGGTTATTGAGAAAACCAAAGGCCAGTATCTTCCCAGATGATGTGAAAGAGTTTAGGGCCTTTACTTCTTCCAGATGAACCAACACACAGCATCAGACGGTTCCTACAAACAGAACAGTTCTGGGCCAAAGCACACATCAATATCACTTGCCAGTATTTGTGTTTCGCTGTTGGACTTTCAACGCCCCAATTCCCCTCTATCGGTATAGACATTTTGATATTGCAGTATAATGCTATGGTCCAAGGTGATTGTTTAGCTGATGCAACTATGTCAGTAGAATTGATCGTTAACATCATTCCATTGTATTATTGATATGCAGCATCCAATTTTGATGGATTCTGAGTTACCAACAAATTTGAAAGCAACACATTTGAAAGCAACAAATTTGAAAGCAACAAATTCCTAAAATACTTAAGTCTTGAATTTGTGAAATATTTATTCAACTGAGACACAAAAAAAGCATTGATGTCACTTAATTGTATTGATAAGGGTAAACAACAAGAAAGTCTAGCTGCATAATGCAACTGTGAGCTGCCTGTTCCTGATGACTAACAGAGAGCAAACACTCACAAGTAACTAGTAGCATACAAATGACCCATTTTCAACCTTAGATGTGTCAACACAATGGGTCCTTTGCCACATCTAACAATAAATCTGAGTACATGGTGTATTAGGACAGAGGTGTAATGGGTCTCTACAGACAACATCTCTCTACGTCACTAAAAATAATTATTGTAAATGTTATAATGTAGAGTGATGTGTGTGTGACGACTTGGCAGAGTCTCTGTTTATATGCTTTCTCAGCCCATTACAAGTAGTGAGGATTAATTAACCATTTCTAAAATAGTTTTGGAGTTAATCAAATGTAATGACAACATTCCTGTTGTAATGAACATGTAATAACATATTCTACAGTGGGGATTGCCATGGAAACAATGTTACAACAGCTGTGTGTCACTGCGATTTTACACTAGGTAAACAATCCACACTATTTGTGTAATGATAAGAATGTATTTTTAATTGTTTTGAAATAAGCAATAGGCTACATCAAGTACATAATGGTGAACTGTAAATAGAATGAGCTGGAAAACAAGGTGGTGTGAGTCAACACGGCATTAATGAACAATAATAATGCCTTAGCATTAGTAAAACTGAATATTTACAATAATTTTTTACGTTTCAGCTGTAAATGCCTGTCTACTTAATTGGGATAGATGCTGTAAATAACATGTATGAAAGACCTATTGAATAAGAAAATAAATAAATAAAATCTATGCGTGCAGGCACATAATCTCTCTCTCACACATAAACACACTTTCAGTGATTACGCAGGTGGTTCACAGCAATAAATGGTGGTCTGGTAAGTCACATACTGGGTTTAGAAGTGCATTCTATACTGTCTTCATCTCTTCACTTCTCCCTTTTTGTTTACAAAGCTCTTCTTCACAAGCTTTCAACACATCTCACTTATCTGTTACAGTACAAAAATAAGGGCCACCAAACCCGCTCACAGGGTTGGTTAACTCTTGAGGTCCCTCGTGTCTCTACCAACCAAGGTAAATCAGCTTTTAGTTTTAATACCTCATTACATCTTGAATCCCTGGTGCCAATAGGGCAGTTTAGAATTCTGATGAGGAGTGAATTCACTTAGGTTTACAAGTGTTTTGTTGATTGTGGTGGCTTATTTGTGTTGTTGAGATGTGGTGTGTCTATCTGCTGTATCTTCTAGTTTATTGTTAACAGTTTTATTGATTTATGTTGTGAGTGGTTTGTTCTCAGGGCACCATTGTGAATGAGACCCTGGTCTCTCCTGAATAAATAAAATCTAAATAAAAAAATAAAATAGGCAGGCTTACTAAATATGTTTTTATTATATTAAATAGGTATTCCAAGAACATGTTTAACTCCACTGTAGGCCTATGTAAGAATGTGCTTTGACTAACACTGAGTGTACAAAACATTAGGAATACCTGCTCTTTCCTGACATAGACTGACCAAGTGAATCCAGGTGAAAGCAATGATCTCTTATAGATTTCACTTGTTAAATCCACTTCAATCAGTGTAGATGAAGGGGACGAGACAATCATTTTTAGCCTTGAGAAAATTGAGATATGGATTGTGTAAGTGTGCCATCACAGAGTAAATGGGCAAGACAAAATATTGAAGTGCCTTTGAACGGGGTATGGTAGTAGGTGCCAGGCGCACCGGTTTGAGTGTGTCAAGAACTGCATCGCTTCTGGGTTTTTCACGCTCAACAGTTTCCCGTGTGTATCAACCACCCAAAAGGACATCCAGCCAACTTGACACAGCTGTGGGAAGCATTGGAGTCAACATGGGCCAGAATCCCTGTGGAACGCTTTCGACACCTTGTAGAGTCCATGACCCGACGAATTGAGGGCAAAAGGGGGTGTTCCTAATGTTTTGTACGCTCAGTGTATATGACCAATACTGGCTACTCGTAAATTAAAAACGTACGCCCAAATATCATATTAACCTACTATCAAGCAAATGTTCCACATCTTATAATGGAACATCTACATTTCACATTGCACATGTGGAAATAGCCAATTTATAGACTTACTTCTTCCGTGGTCTTTCATGAAAGTAATGATTTCTTTATAATAGCTTGGCGAGTCTTGATATGGCAAGGCATCAACTGTGACATTTTCCGCTTTCAAAATTATGTAAATTCCTTCAGAGAGGAAGTAGTGAGGTCGGTCATCTTTTTTCACATCGTGAAAAATCAGAATGGCACGAGTGGTCCAATTAAACTGCGCGTGAATAATACTAGCAAAGTCTCCCAATTTTGTGGTCGAGGGTCCGGTGCGCACAATCGTTTTGTACTCATCCCCGTTAACAAACCCATATGCTGTTCCTCCCGCAGTTATCAATGGGAGTTTCCAATGAGATGCAAATCTTCCAACTGAGGCCACTGAATACACGCAACCTGGTCCGAAGAAAGCATCTGGTTTATTATAAAGTTTGGTGTCCACGGCGATAATCTGTGCCTTATTTTCTGCGCAGACACCGGTTGAATCCTCCGTGCTGAAATTCAAGAGTTGAATTGAGTGGCCTTGGAGAACTCCGTGCTTCTTCTGTAGATTCTCGTTCGCCATAATAATTGCTGGGAAAACCCGAGGCAAAGCCCAGGGATACTTGTGGTAATTGTCGGGAAGCATCACCGCAACTGTGATATTATTTCCCATATTCGTTCGACACCTGGATATGAGAGAGTATGTGAATACCACAAATAAACAGTATCCGAGATCCGTTTTATATCCCATTGCTTTAATTTGAAGTATAAAATAAATCCAAGAAAACGGACCTCGTGTGTTCACCTGGAGTAGTAAGACGCCTTACTGTCCTGAAACCTAACCATATGGCTCTCTATTTAAAAATGCAACTTCAGGCAATAGAAGAAATGTTTAGGTAATCCATGTGTCATTTATCATCTTTAACGTTGCTCTAATGGTTATCCAGCAGTGATTCTGTGCGTTGTTCACTTCAGCGCATTTCTTGGACTGATGTTCCTTAACTCGCCCCTCCGAGTGTGATAACATCCATCCAAATGACTGGAACTTAAATCACAGAAACATTCAGTGCAGCCCCGCACACGTCATATCACAGGTCTGAGAAAGACTAGGAAGAGGCGCCCCCTGCCTGCTGTCCCTGTTCTTCAGTCCTGGTCCTTGGAGACCCACCGGGTGTGCAAGCTTTTGCTCAGCCATAGCACTAACATAACTGATTCAACTACCCTTGAATCAGGTGTTCCTGCTGGGCTAGAACAAAAACATGCACACGTGTAGATCTCTATGACCAGGTCAAGAGATGATCAGTTAAATATGAACTGTTTTTGACAATAATCTGTAAGACACAATTTCAGCAGATGCAAGCCTTGTGTTCAACTCCGTGGGAGTTGAATAAACAAAAATACAAGCATGCAGTACACATTCCAAACTGAGACGCTGAATTTGATTTACACAAATCTGAGATTCCATAATGATCCACTAGAGGTCAGGAGTTCCTCACAAGGCTTCATTTCGGCAAGCGCTACAATAATCTTTAATGACAAATACAATCATATTACATATTCATGTATTTTTATTAACTCAGACAATTGTCATGTTATCAAAAGGGGAACTTCAAAATACACAAAGTCCAACCACGTGTCAATTCAATGTGCAACTTTGTTTTAAAAGCATCAGAACACAATGGTTGCTGAAACACATTGATAGTATGATTTTTGAGTCCTCCAAAACTCATAACAAAGTCAAGCAACCTGGATGGTCAATAATAAAGACAGAATGAGAGGTTCATGCTCCTTATAGCCATTAGTATTGTAAGACATAGTAATTCAGTACGATGCTTGGCATTTTCAGTTGCCTTTACAAACCTATTTCTGAAAAGGTTCATCTGTGAAACTGGAGTCTCCAACTGCAATGCGGCATCATGTACATTTCAGAAACTAATCAGATTTTCCACTTTTCAGTTGAACCTCCTCTTTTCTCCCCATCCTCAGTTGGTGGACTTAGGCAGTCTGTAGATGCCTGCGGACATGATGAGCTGATGGTCTCGCACTTTCCTTTGCAGGAAGGCCTGCAGCTCATTCACGTCCATCTCTGTGACAATTGGTCCCGTGGCAACAAACATCCTGAGCATGGAGTGGATGCGCTCTAGGGTCATGGTCTCCAGGTTGGTCAGCATGGCCTGGATGTAGGCCCAGAACAACTGCACCAACAACCACGTACACAGGGGAGAGAGAACACTGCTGTTAGGGCTAGCTTGATTTGTATTTGACAGGAGATTTGTATTTGAATTCCATGCCTCCAATGTGTGTGTGCGCGTGTGTGTGTAATGCACCTGTAGTTTCTCCTCCCTCTGCTCTGACTGGGTGGTGGTGTTGGAGTCTCCCTCCTCGTCACTGTCAATCAGCATCACCCCTCTCTCAGGTCTCTCCCGGGACGAGCCTGTTTCCAGGACAGAGTAGTGCCCCCCAGCCTCCTCCTTTAGGACCCCCTGCTGCTGCCACAGAGCCAACTTCCTCCTCACCATCTCCTGGGGCACGCCCAGGACCCCACTCAGCTCCTCCAGAGTCCACGAGCCTTCAGGACACATAGACAGAGAGAGCGATGGTTAAGCTAAATCTCAGTTACTTGTACAATGTTTGTATGCATTGATAAGTTGTACATAAGGTGATAGTAATAACTTTTGTCTTGGAAGTGCAGGATGATGGCAGCATGGATGGGGGACACAGTCAGGTTAGTCAGAGTCCTGTCCTCCAGCTCCACATCCAGGGTCACTAAGCCCAAATGAGGCTTCCAGCTCAGGGTCCTCATCGCCTGGGGAGCAAGAGCATTTGAATTATGGAATTGAATTTTTAAATTAAATTTCCCTATTCATTCTCTGTTGGCCTGGCAGCCAGTCTGTTTATAAAGACTTGACTAAAGAAGAAACAGACTGGCACCCAGGCTACGGCTCCATCATCAAGTACCTTGAGTTTCTCGTAGCGGTGTGTGTAGGCCTCCATGGCTTGGGAGGCCAGGGGCGGGAGCTCCATCTTCTCCTCCTTCAGTGTGGGCCAGAACTCAGAGGACAGGATCATGGCTGACAGGGCCAGAGGGGGCTGCTCCTCCTCAGCCAGCCTGGACTCCTCCTCACGGATGTTGGTGTTGATCCTTCGTGAGTCAGCCACGTCCTGGAGAGAGAGAGAGGGAAGAGAGGAGAAGAGAGTGAGGCTCTGTCCTAAAGTGCTTAAATGCCCTCCTTTCCTCATACTGTACTGTCCTGTGTCCTCAGCTTTTATCCTATGATAGATGGGACTGCATGTATTTTTAAAGATACTGCTTTGATCAGTGGTGATCAGAGTATGTGAGCGGAGCGCAGAGTGCCCAATTTGACTGGAGGTGGAGCAAGATTCCCCAAGGCTGGAGCGTCGGTCTTCTTGCCTGATCCAATTTCGCTCCAGTAGCGCTCACTTCACAAGCTCAGGTCATGCCCGGCCCAGCATGCATTTGTAGTCCACTTGTGTACTGCTATATTCCCTTGATTTAGCTACTGTCATCCAGTTTGCTAAATATTTTCATAAACAAACTGATAAAACAGGAGGACTAAGAGCAAAAGAGGGAGTGCAGTGATGTAGTCTCCACAACTAAATAATCATTGTGGAATTTGAAAAGACATATCCTGAAAGCATGATGGTGTACTTTACTACGTGCACATGCTAACAGAAAGGAATGAGGTTGGTAGCTAGCTAAGTGTGTCATTGTAGCAAAGTATTTATAAACAAAAGAAATCAGATCTCTTAAAAGTTTTGTTCAGTTTCATTCATTTATCTATACAATAGGCCAAAATTGATTTTGCATCCATTTTCATAGGGTTATTTTACCTAAAATCCTTTAGGCTTACCTGCAGAAAAATTTAAAACAACTATGCACCCTGCCCAGCCTGGCAAGAGTGGCCCAAAGGGTGTTTAGCATCCCCAGTGGCTCTGCGAGTGTGGAGAGGATATTCTCCACTGCTGGCCTTCTCTCCAGGCACCATCGCATGAGTCTGAAGTCACAGACTATGGCCAAACTCGTGTTTCTAAAAATGAATTCAAAGGCACTGTAGACTGAGCCTAATAAGGCATTTTTCGTTTAGTTTGTATTTAATTTTAAGTCACCGCCTATATGCGCAATTTATAGACTACAATGATTTAATACAACGAAATGTTGTTTAAACGCTGAGCACTTAATGTCCCTGACTCCCTACCAGCCTAGTGTGTTGCACTCGCAAATGCTTCACCATGTATTTCTTTGTAGGCTATAGCCTTGAAATAATTGAAATAATATAGCCTAAATAACACATTTTTGTTGCTTCCTAGACTCCCTGTCTGGCTCCTGACTTATTTAATATGTTTAATATGACATGTAGCCCATTTAAAGTTATGAGCGCTTCTTCCAGTCGCCTTTTCCTGTTGTTTATTCAAATACGTTTCATTCAAATCATATGGTTTGAATAGTTCAAAACCAAATGACCCCGTGACCCAGTAGTCACAAAAATAGATGAGTGTTGGTTAAATTGTGACTTTAATGAATGGAGCGGCAGTTTTTTCCCCCCGTGAGCGAGGAGCGATTTTTAGCCGAGCGGTTTGAAAGGACGTGGAGCACCGGGAGTGGTGCGCAAGCACGGCTCCATGAGCAATGAGCACGATTTCCGCCCTGCTCAACTCCGCTCACATACTCTGATGGTGATCAGTTGTGACACAGCTAGGGAGTCATGATGTCAAAGCTCACGCTGGTATGAATGGGGACTTAAGGAGACACAGAGTAGTGTATGTACAGTACTTTACCTTCAGCATCACCTCGCAGTAGTGCATATGGGACTCTCCGAATCTCAGTTTGAGTAACTCCACATTACGGATCTCCCTGGAGGCACATGAGAAAAGTGACTTATATAACAAATATGGAACGATTTCACTCACCCAAAATGACCAGACAGAGAATACATTATAATCAACAAGACACCAGTATATCTGCGTAATAATAGTGTCTCCAAAGTGTCTCAAGTGTGTAGATGGATGCTGAGTAGTAGGATTTCATGGTGTGCAGTAAAGGAGTGAAGTGAGTAATGTACAGTATGGCAATGGGATACATGCCTTTGGAGTGCAGGTACTAGCTACTGTACGTGAGTGTTGCGTACCTGGCTGTATTGTAGTTGAACTGGTGGAGCAGCCTGTCTGCCAGGACAGTTCTGTACTCGTCTATGAAAATCTCTTTACTGCCATATATGCTGACCAAAAGAGTGATGATGTCAGACGAACGTCGCTTAGACCCTGTCTTGTCTGAGAGAAGAAGGAAGATGATTTTGCATTTAGTGAAAGAGATGTGTTGGAGAGGTGTTCTTTCGGAGCAATTGTAGTTCAATGCAGCAGAAACAGGAAACGGACACAGTTTGTCTAGTGTGATGACAACCAGATAGTGACAATCATATACAATACATCTCCACTGGAGAATTGGAGTTCACAGAGTAAGAGAATGCAGTGTGTGTAAGGTGGGTACACAGAGGGTTCGACCTGTCACAGCATCCTTAGGGTCTGGGGTCCATTCCTCTGGGTCGCTGCCCTCGTCCTCACTATCCTGGGTCTCCAGGGTCACGGGGTCGGCACGGGACAACTCATTGGCCAGGTCACTGCAGCCCTCCGCATCTCCAGTAAGGCTGGCCACTATCTGACGCACTGTATCCTCCCGCGTCCTAGCAGCGGCACACAAACGTTACGTCAACATCACAGCAACTCAACAGCAATATGCTATGGGAATCAAATCAGTCAAGTATCAAATTAAATATCTGTCACATAATTCGCACACAACGTGTAGACTAACTGTGAAATGCTAACTTATGGGTCCTTTCCAACAATAAAAAATAGAATATAGAATGTAGAGAAATAAAATAATAACACAAGGAATAAATACACAATAAGTAATGATAACTTGGCTATATACACAGGGTACCAGTACCGAGTCGATGTGCAGTGGTACGAGGTAATTGAGGTAGACACACCAAATATACAAACATTTGTGGACACCCCTTCAAATTAGTGGATTTGACTATTGGTACTTTTTACCAATAGTCATCGAACACCTTTGGGATTAATTGGAATGTCGACTAAGAGCCAGGTCTAATCTCCCAACATCAGTGCCCGACCTCACTAATGGTCATGGTAGAATGGAAGCAAGTCCCCACGGAAATGTTCCAACATCTAGTGGAAAGAAGACTTTATTTAAGTAGGCAAGTCAGTTAAAAACAAATTCTTATTTTATAAAGACGGCCTACACCAGCCAAACCCTCCCCTAACCCAGACAGCGCTGGGACAATTGTGTGCCACCCTATGGGATTCCCGATCACGGCCGGTTGTGATACAGCCCAGGATCGAACCAGGGTCTGTAGTGACGCTTCTAGCACTGAGATGCAGTGGCTTAGACAGGTGCCCCACTCGGGAGCCCCATTTCAGCCACACCCGTTGCTGACAGGTGTATAAAATTGAGCACACAGCCATGCAATCTCCATAGCAAACATTGGCAGTAGAATGGCCTTACAGAAGAGCTCAGTGACTTTCAATGTGGAACCATCATAGGATGCCACTTTTCCAACAAGTCAGTTCGTAAAATGTCTGCTCTGGTCAACTGTGCTGTTATTGCCACGCCCTGACCATAGAGAGCTGTTTATTCTCTATGTTGGTTAGGTCGGGGTGTGATTAAGGGTGGGTTATCAAGGGGAATTGTATATCTATGTTGGCCTGGTATGGTTCCCATTCAGAGGCAGCTGTTTAGCGTTGTCTCTGATTGGGGATCATACTGTATTTAGGTAGCCATTTCCCCATTGTGCTTTGTGGGATCTTGTCTATGCATGTGAGCATTATTATAGCTTCACGTTTCGGTTGTTCGCTTTGTTCTTTAAAGTTTTCTATTCCAAAATAAAGGATGGAAACACACCACACTGCATCTTGGTCTACTGCTTATGACAAATGTGACAGTTATTGTGAAGTGGAAAATGTCTAGGAGCAACAACGGCTCAGCCTCAAATTGGTAAGCCACACAAGCTCACAGAACTGGACCACTGAGTGCTGAAGCGCGTAGCGTGTAAAAATCGTCAGTTGGAACACTCACTACCGAGTTCCAAACTGCCTCTGGAAGCAACGTCAGCACAATAACTGTTTGTCCAGAGCTTCATGAAATGGGCTTCCATGGCCGAGCAGCCACACACAAGCCCAAGATCACCATGTGCAATGCTAAGCGTCGGCTGGAGTGGTGTAAAGCTCACTGCCATTGGACTCTGGAAACGCATTCTCTGGAGTGACGAATCACGCTTCACCATCTGGCAGTCCCGGCGGACAAATCTGGGTTTGGCGGATGCCAGGAGAACGCTACCTGCCCAAATGCATAGTGCCAACTGTAAAGTTTGGTGGAGGGGGAATAATGGTCTGGGGCTGTTTTTCATGGTTCAGGCTAGACCCCTTAGATCCAGTGAAGGGAAATCTTAACATTACAGCAGGCAATGCCATTCTCAACAATTCAGTGCTTCCAACTTTGTGGGAACAGTTTATGGAAGGCCCTTTCCTGTTTCAGCATGACAATGCCCCCATGCACAAAGCAAGGTCCATACAGAAATGGCTTGTCAAGATCGGTGTGGAAGAACTTGACTGGCCTGCAGAGCCCTGACCTCAACCCCATCGAACACCTTTGGGATTAATTGGAATGTCGACTAAGAGCCAGGTCTAATCTCCCAACATCAGTGCCCGACCTCACTAATGGTCATGGTAGAATGGAAGCAAGCCCCCACGGAAATGTTCCAACATCTAGTGGAAAGAAGAGTGGAGGATGTTGTAGCAGCAAAGAGGGGACCAACTCCATATTAATGCCCATGATTTTGGAATGAGATGTTCAACAAGCAGGTGTCCACATTATTTTGGTCATGTAGTGTATGTACATATTGGTAGGGATAAAGTGACATGGCAACAGAATAGATCATAAACAATAGCAGCAGTGCATGTGACGAGTCACAAGAGTTAGTGCAAAAAGGGTCAATGCAGATAGTCAAATAGTTACCCAATAGCTACCCGGGCTAACTATTTAGCAGTCTTATTGCTTGAGGGTTGAAGTTGTTCGGGGTCCTGTTTGTTCCAGTAGAGAGCAATATTCTCTAACATTTGCCTCACAATGCAACATGTAAAGTGTTGATCCAATATTTAATGAGCTGAAATAAAAGATCCCCGAAATTTTCCATACGCACAAAAAGCTAATTTCTCTCAAATGTTGAGCACAAATTTGTTTACATCCCTGTTATTGAGCATTTCTCCTTTGCCAAGATAATCCATCCACCTGACAGGTGTAACATATCAAGAAGCTGATTAAACAGCATGATCATTACACAGATGCATCTTATGCTGGGGACAATAAAAGGCCACTCTAAAATGTGCAGTTTTGTCATAACACAAAATAACACAGATGTCTCAAGTTTTGAGGGAGCGTGCAATTGGCATGCTGACTGCAGGTATGTCCACCAGAGCTGTTGCCAGAGAACTGAATGTTAATTTCTCTGCCATAAGCTGCCTCCAATGTCTTTTAGAGAATTTGGCAGTATGTCCAACCGGCCTCACAACAGCAGATCACGTGTAACCACACCAGCCCAGGACCTCCACATCCGTCTTCTTCACCTGAAGGATCATCTGAGACCTGCCACCGGACAACTGAGGAATCTGTGGGTTTGTACAAGTTAAATATTTCTGCATAAACTATCAGAAACCGTCTCAGGAAAGCTCATCAGCATGGTCATCGTCCTCACCAGGGTCTTGACCTGACTGCAGTTCTGCGTCGCAACTGACTTTAGCGAGAAAATGCTCACCTTTGATGGCCATGCTGGAGAAGTGTGCTCTTCATGGATGAATCCCGGTCTCAACTGTACCGGGCAGATGGCAAACGTGCGTGTATAGCGCCGTGTGGACAACGGTTTACTGATGTCAACGTTATGAACACAGTGCCCCATGGTTGGTGGTGGGGTTATGGTATGGGCAGGCACGGATGGCAATTTCAGCATGATAATGCACACCCCCATATCACAAGGATCTGTACACAATTGCTGGAAGCTGTAAATGTCCCAGTTCTTCCATGGCCTGCATACTCACCAGACATGTCACCCATTGAGCATGTTTGGGATGCTCTGGATCAACGTGTATGACATCGTGTTCCAGTTCCAGTCAATATCCAGCAACTTCACACAGCCATTGAAGCTGAGTGGGACAACATTCCACAGGCCACAATCAACAGCCTGATCAACTCTATGCAAAGATGTGTCGCGCTGCATGAAACACATGGTGGTCACACCAGATACTGACTTGTTTTCTGATCCACGCCCCTGACTTTTTTTTAAAGGTATATGTGACCAAGAGATGCATATCTGTATTCCCAGTCATGTAAAATCCATAGATTAGGGCCTGGTAATTTTTTTTTCAATTGACTGATTTCCTTATATGAACTTTGAAATTATTGCATGCTGCGTTTATATTTTTGTTCAGTGTAAATACAGATTACAATAATACACGTGAACCCACCTGAGGTACTTGCGGATTGGTTGGCACGCAACCTGCAGGATGACCATGGATGGGTCCAGCTCCCGTAGGGCCTTTATAGCTGAGATGTACACAGTGATGATGTCAGAGGTATGGACTCCTAGAGGGGAAGAGGAATGTTGTTGGGATGGGATTCATATACACAAGTCTAGTTTCTTCTGTAACATTGTGTTTGCAAACAACACTTAGTCTTCAATGGTTTAAATGTGTAACAGACAAAATAAACAGTAAACACCAGTCATTGTTTGTAATCCGCCATCGGTTCACTGACCTGGGTGAAGCAGACGGGTGTCAAAGGCTGTCTTAAGGGACGTGAGGAGCTGCTGCCTCTGATTGGTTCTCTCCAGGCAGAACTTGAGGTCATCGATGGCAGGCTTTGACTCAGGGAAATCTGACAGGGACAGAACAAACAACAGCATGTGAGGGAGAATAAATAACCACAACTCTCCTCCCTCTCTGTATCTCCTTCCCAACAAATCTCTTCCCTATGCCATCAAGTGCCCAACACTAACTGCTTTCTCTTATTATTCACCACCTCCCTATCTTCTCTCTTTGTTCCCTAACCCCTCACCTCTGATGATGCTGAAGAGCTCCTCGATCCTCATGTTGACGTAGATCCTGCAGAAGAACTGGTGCATGTGACACCTCCAGCGCTGCAGCACGGCGTTGGCTGGCTGGCCCACCACCCCAGCCCCGCTGCCTGTGCCGTTGGGCACCGTGCCCAGTCCACTGACTCCACCCACATCACTGGCAAACACCCTGCTCAACCAGCCCAACACCAGCTCTAGCCACTGGAGAAAGAGAGAATGAAAGAGGAATTTGAGAGAATGTTTTTAAGTAAGATAATAAGTAAAACAGATAAATGATCACATTTCTGAGATTTGGACTTGGTGTAGTAAATTGTTTGAAAAACAAATCTTATTTGGTCAGCAACCTATTCTGTTGAGTAAGGCAAGCTGGAAAAGTCTAACTTGTTGATAGGTAATTTCACTTTATTCTGTGAGGTGGTTCTCCCATAGACAGGCTCTTTGGTCTACTGTACCTCCTGAAAGTCGAAGAGGAAAGAGCTCTCGTACTCCCCCCTGCAGTGCTGCTCCATCCGCTGCTCTATCAGTTTGTGTAAGATGGACGTCACTGCCTCTGAGCTGACCCGCTCCAATAGCTGCAACCTGGACCTGGGGGGCGGGACAATCACACTTTAGCAGATTTGTAGGAAGAGACAACCGCACAAGATACATTTTAAACATAGCAGGCACACAAAGGTAGAGATGTAGACAATGGTTAAGGAAGTGAACCTTGATCTAAGACATTTGTGATGTTGTTTGTTGTAGTCATATTTGAATGTAAGACGTTAAGCAGTACAACAATTAGGGTCTATAAAACAGAGCAGACAGTGACACAGCACCCCTCCATTCACTCACAGTACTTGGCTGAGCTCTTGCAGCTGCTCCAGGGCTTGCTGACACCAGCATCGCTGAGTGGGGACAGTGCAGCCCTGACAGACCCCCCCCTCAGGCCCCCCGCCCCCCTCCTCAGCCTCCCCTGCCTCCCCCTCCTGGGTCATGTGCACAGAGAAAGTCCTACTGTAGAACTCCAGTATTCTCTCCTGGAGCACAGCTGAGGGGGAGAACAGCAGAATGGCCCTGATGACAGAGAAGGCCCTCTCACGGAGACCCCTGGCCCCAGGGCCACACAGACCACCCCGGCCCTCGTCCTGCCAGGTACCCAGCCTCTCCAACCCTCCTGGGGAAAAGGACATAGAGCACATTTTTATGCATATGGCAAGATTCTGTTCAGTCAAAATTCTAGCATTATTAAGGGTGCATTTAACTGTAACTTCAATGTTTGATCCCACCTAGGAAAGGTTGCAGTCTGTCCAAAAGGGTACGGAAGGCCATGAGTAGGATCCTGGCCCTGTCCTTCTCCTCCAGTTCATTCTCTGGTTGCTTCATTCCAGCCCAGAACTCAGGGGCAATAGCAGTAGTAAGACGCACCTGCAGGGTCTCCATTAGCCATCCCTCCAGAAACTGTCCCAGGCTGTTAGAGCACAGCAGGCTAAGCCCCTCAGAGAGAGACTCATCAGACATGGTGATGTCATTGGACACTGGAGACACCTACAGACAGAGGAAATTGTTTATGTTCTTATAAACAGATACGGTCTATGGTGTGTATGTACATTGATAGATCAACATTGGTCTTAGCTAGTTAGCTAATGCCTGGCATGTGAATCTGTTAACGTTAGCTATCTAACGTTACATGTCCAGCAGCCAACCACAGTAGTACAATTGATCTTATTTAATTCTCACATAAAAGGCAAGCAGGCTATATCAACAACACAAGGTGCTACCGTAGGCAAGTTAGGTCCATCTACTCACCAGAGCTGCAGTTACGGTGTCCCAAGCAGAAGGTAGCCCCTGTGGTACTGAGAAAAACATCTCAGTAGAGTCCATCATCCCGGGTGGACCTAATTACTCAGCGAGAACCACTCGATTGTGTACTGACAAAGTTATCGTCTGTGTTATATCACTCACCCATATTAATAATATGTACGTATCATAGTTTATAAGAAATACTAATATGAATCTAAAATGTAATTATAGATGCCATTTGATTGAAGTTATCGCGCTCTTGCCAAACCTGTGGCGCATAATAGTGACGTACGTGTGGTTGCGGAAGTCATAAAAGTGTGGCGGAAGTGTACGTGACAGTTTGTTAGCTAGTTGTCGTGGAAACAAGCTAAATGGAGGGATTTTGAAGCTAGTTAAGGACAGTGTCGGTGTCGAGAAGGAGTCCATATCGACTGCCTACATCTTTGCACAAATGAGCCAGTTTACAAACTAGTTAAACCTAGCGAGAGTTATCTGTAGCAATACCTTGGCTTCAAACTGCAAAGTTATCATTGAGTCGCTAACTAACGTAGATAGTACTCTGGCTGTGTGCGCGGGGAAGGGCCCTGAAGAGCTGGAAAAGTAAGTATAATCGACAACATCATGACCCAACAAGGAGCAGCGCTACAAACCTACAACAATGAGCTTGTCAAGTGTAAGTGGCATTTCGTATATTTGTCTTTAAATACTACGTTGCTTTAGTTAACTGTTTCTACCTAGCTATGTCAATATGTTAGCTAGCTAGCTTCTTGTTTTCACTTGTTTGGGTCCGTTGTGGAAATATCTGTATTTTTATGCTGTATTTAGGCCCTTCAGGGACAAAGATTTCCCGAATGTATCATATTCCAGCTCCTCATTTTGGACAGCTACAGCTAATTAGGCACTTGTGACTGAATCTGGGTAGTTAACCTTGAAAGAGTATGCTGCTTCTATCCCATGCTTTGATGCAGCCTGTTTCTAGGCTCTTTCTCTTTGATGCGATTTCCTTTTCTCCCAATAGAAAGTCATTATTTCCCTAGGTGCATGTGCAGACAGTTCTTTTTTTCCTATATCACTACACAAGAGTATGTGTGATTCAGTCAACTGAGTTGTTGAAAGGTTAGGGAGGGGGATTAAATGCGGCAGAATTATGTTATTCCTTATTCCCGTATTTTACAGACAAGAGACGCTAGACTTGGACCCAGTCTGTGCGGAAGTTTACCTGTTTGACTTGTCAAGGAAATATGTTTAGTTTGAAATACTTTTGTATTAATTTATTTTTAATTGACCTTGCTTTAGCACAGCCATCAAACCCCTGACACGTAGTTTAAATCAAGACATGGCATTCTGCTTGTGTAGAATTTAAATGCATCCAACTCTGAGTAACTGTTTCAATCAGTCCATGTATAGATAGATGCCCATAATCTCACTGACATGACTGGTAATGTCAGAGGAATTTGATCTAGACTTTAACCCAGGTGTTCTGCTTCATAGGACTATTTTCATTGAAATTGTCTAAGATCAATTGAACCCTTGATTCTCAACCCACTCATTATAGTTTTGATAGATTTGTCAGCAGTTTTGAATCATAATGGCTGGCTTTGAAAATAGGCTAGTATTATGGAGCTGATTCGATGGAGTGTTGATGCAACTAATGCCTATCTTTATACTGTGAAAGATCTAATTCCATAGCTACAGACTAAGATGTGACCTCTGGCAGTGGGATTTCATTAATGTATGATTGATACCGTCTCACACTTTCATCCATCACAGGCTGGAATGGGCTGATTCAACAGGAAAGGGATGCTGAGTGAGGGTGACCTCAATTTAGACCTCCCCCTCTTATCCCTCTTACATTGTGCACAGGAAGTCTGACATGTATTTAGAAGGATAGATTATAGGCCTCTAGGTTGTTTTCTTTAAAATACCCAGATGTCTTACTATTCAGACTGTTGGGACTAGGAATGTAGGCCCAGGCTATATTTGATGCTAAGCATTCAAGTAATTAATTTAGGCTACGGCTACACTGTAAAACCAGTCATGTACAAATGAATTGAACTGAATACCATGGTCGTATGTACATTTACATTCCATCTCCTAAACAGCCAGTGTTTCCTTTTCCCCAGGTATCGAGGAGCTGTGCTCTAAGAGGGATGAGTTGAACCGTCAGATACAGCTGGAGGAGGAGGAGAAAGGTCGTCTACAACACGACATTCGTGTCCTCACTGAGAAGCTAAGCCGCGTCAATGAGAGCTTGGCCAGACGACTCACCGCCCGCGCTGACTTTGACCGCACCATCGCTGAGACTGAGGCTGCCTATATGAAGGTCAGGCCAGTGTTCAGGGGCTTTATTTTTCGTTTGTTTTTTCAACGCTAGTTTAGTCTCACAAAACCCTGAATGGATATATCCGCTGTACAGGATCGCTCATGTTAATTTGACTGCAAAAAGACCCTACAAACGTACAGGGCAAGACATTTTCTGACCCACAAAAGAACCCTGGAATTACAGTGCCTTGCGAAAGTATTCGGCCCCCCTGAACTTTGCGACCTTTTGCCACGTTTCAGGCTTCAAACATAAAGATATAAAACTGTATTCAAACTTTTTTAACAAATCAAAAACTGAAAAATTGGGCGTGCAAAATTATTCAGCCCCTTTACTTTCAGTGCAGCAAACTCTCTCCAGAAGTTCAGTGAGGATCTCTGAATGATCCAATGTTGACCTAAATGACTGATGATAAATACAATCCACCTGTGTGTAATCAAGTCTCCGTATAAATGCACCTGCACTGTGATAGTCTCAGAGGTCCGTTAAAAGCGCAGAGAGCATCATGAAGAACAAGGAACACACCAGGCAGGTCCGAGATACTGTTGTGAAGAAGTTTAAAGCCGGATTTGGATACAAAAAGATTTCCCAAGCTTTAAACATCCCAAGGAGCACTGTGCAAGCGATAATATTGAAATGGAAGGAGTATCAGACCACGGCAAATCTACCAAGACCTGGCCGTCCCTCTAAACTTTCAGCTCATACAAGGAGAAGACTGATCAGAGATGCAGCCAAGAGGCCCATGATCACTCTGGATGAACTGCAGAGATCTACAGCTGAGGTGGGAGACTCTGTCCATAGGACAACAATCAGTCGTATATTGCACAAATCTGGCCTTTATGGAAGAGTGGCAAGAAGAAAGCCATTTCTTAAAGATATCCATAAAAAGTGTTGTTTAAAGTTTGCCACAAGCCACCTGGGAGACACACCAAACATGTGGAAGAAGGTGCTCTGGTCAGATGAAACCAAAATTGAACTTTTTGGCAACAATGCAAAACGTTATGTTTGGCGTAAAAGCAACACAGCTCATCAACCTGAACACATCATTCCCACTGTCAAACATGGTGGTGGTGGCAGCATCATGGTTTGGGCCTGCTTTTCTTCAGCAGGGACAGGGAAGATGGTTAAAATTGATGGGAAGATGGATGGAGCCAAATACAGGACCATTCTGGAAAAAAACCTGATGGAGTCTGCAAAAGACCTGATGGAGTCTGCAAAAGACCTGAGACTGGGACAGAGATTTGTCTTCCAACAAGACAATGATCCAAAACATAAAACAAAATCTACAATGGAATGGTTCAAAAATAAACATATCCAGGTGTTAGAATGGCCAAGTCAAAGTCCAGACCTGAATACAATCGAGAATGTGGAAAGAACTGAAAACTGCTGTTCAAATGCTCTCCATCCAACCTCACTGAGCTCGAGCTGTTTTGCAAGGAGGAATAGGAAAACATTTCAGTCTCTCGATGTGCAAAACTGATAGACTTACCCCAAGCGACTTACAGCTGTAATCGCAGCAAAAGGTGGCGCTACAAAGTATTAACTTAAGGGGGCTGAATAATTTTGCACGCCCAATTTTTCAGTTTTTGATTTGTTAAAAAAGTTTGAAATATTCAATAAATGTCGTTCCACTTTGATTGTGTCCCACTTGTTGATTCTTCACAAAAAAGTTTTATATCTTTGTTTGAAGCCTGAAATGTGGCAAAAGGTCGCAAAGTTCAAGGGGGCCGAATACTTTCGCAAGGCACTGTACTTGTTTTAATTCAAGACAACATACATCCCACGTGTTTTCTTAATATTCAACTCCCTTGGTGTTACTAAGAGCTTAATGGCAGAGCAAACAAACGCCCGTAAGTGTCGTTAATTAAAAACGGAGTGCTCAAAGTCAGACTTTCCAGTCAAATTGTTACATAGCACATTGTCATGCTGCATTTCATTCCCACTTACCTCAGACTATATGGTATTTCATAGACTGAGGCAAGTGTCTTATGTTAATTCATGCCTTATTCTCAGATTCTGGAGAGCTCTCAGACACTGCTGAGTGTACTAAAAAAGGAAGCGGGAAATCTCGGCAAAGCCACTGAACCCAGAGGGAAAGACCACTGACGTCCAGACTACCTTCCCTCTCACCCAGATACCAGCACTTCCCCTCACCATCTCATCTAGAACTGTTTGTAATATATTTATGTAAAAATGTTTTGAATATCTAATTCTGCCCTTTACTGGTGTACTTATTTTATATCAATTGTATTATTTTAATAAAGTTTGAAGATTCCCTTCACATTTGCCATGTATGGAACCAACTCAAAAGTAATTCCATTTTGTGAGTGCTGTGTCTTAACAAATACGCACACTCGGAAGATTCTGACTTCACATGAGGGCTGGACACTAGTCTGACACTCTGCACCAGAAACTATTCACACTGTCAAGGCTTCATCTATTTATTGAGCTTTCATTTGTACAGTTGACATCTTTTTGCCCAAATCATTGACAACTACAAATTTTACAGTAAGCACATCTTTGATGCTGGAGATTAATAGTGTAGCTGGAAGCCTCATCTTTCTTAACAGGAATATACAATGGTCCCAGGCGTCATCAATATTCTTTCAAGTGAATCCGTCTCATCCCAATCTTGCTGGTGTCACTGAAACATGCCATTATAAAGCCCTGGCTCTTGGTCCCCTGATTCAATTAAAGGCACAATTCCCAGGAAAAGCTGCTGGCCTACTTAGGGATTTGGTCCTAAATGCAGCAGTTGGCACAGATGAATGGCAGGTGTGCTCATCAGTGGACACTAACCAGTTATCATTCCCTGGTTTCCCCAATAGGGTTGTGGCAGAAACAGCATGCATTCCTTGTTTCTCATTGACATACAGTACATCGATTGATGAACACTTTCACCTTGCCTGTATGAGGTTTAAAATAAAATATTGACAAGTGTCTAATCATGAAAGTTACAGTATAGAAATGTTGCCAGTCCTGTCCAATCTAAACCTCTTCCTTTGAAGATATTCAAAAAGCAATACATTGTGGAGTATATAAACTGTACATCAATACTGTCCGAAGGAATATGTTTGAGAATGCGAGTTGTCGTCCACAGTAATTAACAAGTCAATTGGCATTGAGTAAAAATCTTGAAGACTTAAAGCCATATTTTTTTTTTTTAAATCTCCGATAAACAATTGTGTGTAAGATCAATGTCTTCATTACTAAAATAGACCAGCTCACTGTGGCAGGGGCTCCCAAACGACTGCATGTTTAGGTTTTTGCCCTAGCATTACACAGCTGATTCAAATCAACTATTCATCATTCAAGTGTGTAGTGTTAAAACAAAAACGTGCACCTCTTGGGGTTCTGTGGACCAAGTTTGGGAAACCCTGCTCTATGGAATGTGAAGGAGGTCTGGTTGAGGTCAGAAGCTATTCACTGGTCAATGAAGGAAAAACATGGCCATGAGGACACACCCTTCCTTGTTCCATACACTACACAAGAACGAGTATCTGAAAGGCGACCTTTCAAACGCACATGCTGGTGAATTGTTTCAATAGTTGCTATTCTTGGTATCTTTCACACTTGGCAGTGTTCAAACATTAACACTGAATGGGGGAAATAGTTTATAATAGTATTCTAGACAATGGGTCTAATTTACTGTCCCTTTGACATTAAGCTTCTTGCAGAAGGTATAATATCACTTCACAGCTCTTTGATGATCAAACAAAGTTGAGCAGGTCTACAGAGCATTTCTTAATTATAAGAGGGAGTGTTGACATTCGCTTGCTCCTGCACTCTTCTGGCAAAATCTCCAACACAGCATTGGAAACATACAACAACTGAAAGGCACACAGAAGAAGCATACACTAAGGGGAACCAAGTCAAGTGAAATCAGGTAGAAAAACGACTAGGATTGTGGAACCCTTGCCGTATTTAAGTATTGTTTGTGTTTGTCTGCCCGTTCCCTATGAAGTGTGGCGTCCTCAGCCTACGTTTTGGGACTCCAGGACACAACAGTCTCTTCTTGATAAGAATGGGCACTGATGGCTTCCTTGTTTAAGGAATTTGGTCACCACCACTACACAAATCCCCTTTACAAGGACACACAGACACCATACACTGCATTTGGAAAGTATTCAGACCCCTTGACTTTTTTTCACATTTTGTTACAGCCTTATTCTAAAATGGATAAACAAAACATATCCTCATCAATCTACACACAATACCCCATAATGACAAAGTGAAAACAGGTTTTTAAAATAGTTTGCACATTTATAAAAAAAAATAGAAACTGAAATACCTTATTTACATAAGTATTCAGACCTTTTTCTATGAGACTGGAAATGTAGATGTTTCTTCAACTTGATTTGATTCCACCTGTGGTAAATGTAATTGATTGAACACGATTTGGAAAGGTACACACCTGTCTATATAAGGTCCCACAGTTGACAGTGCATGTCAGAGCAAAAACCAAGCCATAAAGTCGAAGGAACTATCCATAGTGCTCCGAGACAGGATTGTGTTGAGGCACAGATCTGGGGAAGGGTACTTTTCTGCAGCATTGGAGGTCCCCAAGAACAGTGGCCTCCATCATTCTTAAACTGAGGAAGTATGGAACCACCAAGATTCTTCCTAGAGCTGGCCGTACGGCCAAACTGATGGTCACTGACAGAGCTCCAGAGTTCCTCTATTGAGATGGAAGAATCTTCCAGAAGGACAACCATCTCTGCAGCACTCCACCAATCAGGCCTTTATGGGAGAGTGGCCAGACGGAAACCACTCCTCAGTAAAAAGGCACAATGCAGCCCGCTTGGAGTTACCCAAAAGGCACCTAAAGGACTCTGAACATGAGAAACAAGATTCTCTGGTCTGATGAAACCAAGATTGAACTCTTTGGCCTGAATGCCAATTGCCTGGAGTGCCAGTCTGGAGGAAACCTGGCACCATCCCTATGGTGAAGCATGGTGGCAGCATCATCCTGTGGGGATGTTTTTCAGCGGCAGAAACTTGGAGACTAGTCAGGATCGAGGGAAAGATGAACAGAGCAAAGTACAGAGAGATCCTTGATGAAAACCTGCTCCAAAATGCTCAGGACCTTAGAATGGGGCAAAGATTCACCTTACAACAGGACAACAACCCGAAGCACACAGCCAAGACAATGCAGGAATGGCTTCAGGACAAGTCTCTGAATGTCCTTGAGTGGCTCAGCCAGAGCCCGAACTTGAACCCAATCAAACATCTCTGGAGAGACCGAAAAATAGCTGTGCAGTGATACTCCCCATCCAACCTGACAGAGCTTGAGAGGATCTGCAGAGAAGAATGGGAGAAACTCTCCAAATACAGGGGTGCGAAGCTTGTATCGTTATACCCAGGAAGACGCAAGGCTGTAATTGATGCCAAAGGTGCTTAAACAAAGTACGCAAATATCATTTATAAAAAACCTGTTTTTGATTGTCATTATAGGGTATTGTGTGTAGATTAATGAGGGGGAAAAAACAATTGAATCAATTTTAGAATAAGGCTGTAACATTAAAATGTGAAAAAGTCAAGGGGTCTGAATACTTTCTGAATGCATTGTATTGTGGTCATTCCTGTTATACATACACAGTATATATAATATGACAACAATGATGGAGACAGAGAGACATCAAGGCAGACAGAATGGAGCCAGATAGCCGCCTTCTAGAGATCGTAAAGCCTGGAAAACAGCATTATAATGCATGATTATCTTTCAAGCTCAGATTTCTTTGGACAATCAAATACAGTCTGTCAGAGATCTGGTTCAGACTTCACCGCTCAATGGCAGTCAGTGAGAGGAATTGGTAGTGGTTGAGAGAACAGACAGATCAACTGTACATGTAAGGTGAGGACAGTCCAGCTGCTTGGGTTGTGGTTGGTTGATGTCTATGTATCAAATTAAACAAGGTGTGAAAAAAAGAGTGCTTTGATTGTGTTGGAGTGCGACTTGAGGTCCAATTCTGTTAAGTCTCACTGGGCACTGGTCTCACTGGGCACTGGTAGGAGTCTGGTCCCAGCCTGGGTTGTGTAACTGTGGTTCTGAGTCCAAGCTGTAGGGCAGTGGTCATTCCTGTTTGGTCCAGGCATATCAGAAGTACAGAGCAGGTTCACTGCTGAAATCTGACAGCAAGGAGCTGTCTGCTGGGGTGAGCTGATATATATATATATATAAAATGAAGAGCAGGGTAAGGGTGGAGAGAGAGAAATAGAGTTACTTTAGTAAATGATGTGCTGTTATGCCATTCTGATACTTTTAAAGTAGCCCCACAAAAGTTGAGGTTGATGAATGAATGTGTCATATATACAGTACCAGTCACAAGTTTGGACACACTTACTCATTCCAGGGTTTTTCTTTATTTTTCTACATTGAAGACATCAAAATCATGTAGCAACCAAAAGAGCGTTAAACAAATCAAAATATATTTTATATTTGAGATTATTCTAAGTAGCCACCCTTTGCCTTTATGACAGCTTTGCACACTCTTGGCATTCTCTCAACCAGCATCATGATGTAGTCACCTGGAATGCATTTCAATTAACAGGTGTGCCTTGTTAAATTTGTGGAATTTCTTTCCTTCTTAATGCGTTTGAGCCAATCAGTTGTGTTGTGACAAGGAATATAGAAGATGGCCCCATTTGATGAAAGACCAAGTCCGTATTATGGCAAGAACAGCTCAAATAAGCAAAGAGAAATGACAGTCCATTACTTTAAGACATGAAGGTCAGTCAATTCATAAAATGTCAAGAACTTAAAAAAAAAAAAAGTTTTCAAATGCAGTCGCAAAAACCATCAAACACTATGATGAAACTGGCTCTCATGAGGACCACCACAGGAAAGGAAGACCCAGAGTTACCTCTGCTGCAGAGGATAAGTTACCACCCTCAGAAATTGCAGCCCAAATAAATCCTTCACAGAGCTCAAGTAACAGACACATCTCAACATCAACTGTTCAGAGGAGACTGTGTGAATCAGAGCTTCATGGTCAAATTGCTGCAAAGAAACCACTACTAAAGGACACCAATAATAAGAAGAGACTTGCTTGGGCCAAGAAACATGAGCAATGGACAATAGACCAGTGGAAATCAGCCCTATGGTCTGATGAGTCCAAATTAGAGATTTTTGGTTACAACCGCCATGTCTTTGTGAGATGCAGAGTAGATGAACAGATGATCTCTGCATGTGTGGTTCCCACCGTGAAGCATGGAGGAGGTGGTGTGATTGTGTGGGGGTGCTTTGCTGGTGACACTGTTGTGATTTATTTAGAATTCAAGGCACACTTAACCAGCATGGCTCCCACAGCATTCTGCAGCGATACGCCATCCCATCTGGTTTGCGCTTAGTGGGAATATCATTTGTTTTTCAACAGGACAATGACCCAAAACACACCAGGCTATATAAGGGCTATTTGACCAAGGAGGATAGTGATGGAGTGCTGCATCAGATGACCTGGCCTCCACAATCACCCAACCTCAACCCAACATCTGGTTTGGGATGAGTTGGACCGCAGTAAAGGAAAAGCAGCCAACAAGTGCTCAACATTTGTGGGAACTCCTTCAAGACTGCTAGAAAAGCATTCCAGGTGAAGCTTTTTGAGAGAATGCTAAGAGTGTGCAAAGCTGTCATCAAGGCAAAGGGTGGCTACTTTGAAGAATCTCAAATATATTTTGATTTGTTTAACACTTTTTTGTTTACTACATGATTCCATAGTTTTGATGTATTCATTATTATTCTACAATGTAGAAAATAGTAAAAATAAAGAAAAACCCTTGAATGAGTAGGTGTCCAAACTTTTGACTGGTACTATTGCCTTACCATAACTTCCCCTGACATCTGTGTGCGCTGGAAATTGGTGTCCCCCTGGTAAACAGGGTCATCAAGCTTATGTTCCTGCCAGCTGTTAAAATCCACAGTGTGCTTGGGAATGTAACTGGACAGATCTGAAGACATAGGAATGGGGAAAGCACAATGCAAGTCTGTAGCACATTGGTTATTTATTATACATAATTTTTTTGCACAAGCTCATGTACACGTTGATTAAAGATTGGCAATAAACTGTGTAATGAATAACTAAATCGAATTATACTGCATGTCTACTGTTTAGTGGGGAGACATTTATGGGAGAGCAGATAAAAATGACAGACATGTTTAGTTACAACCCCAGCAGTTTCTTCATTAGGATGTAATGCTAACTCTGACCAGTAGGTGTCTCCCACGTTACATCAAACAGTAGCAGTTCAGTGCCAAACCACCATGCAGCCATTTCCAGATTACTAATAGGTTGTATGAATTCATTACTTTTCCTTATCTTACCCTCTTCACCATTAGAATATGTTTCATTTAGTCAGTTCGATTACTTTCCCTTTAACTCTGTCCTCGTCTCACTCCAATTCCATCCCCTCCCTCTTCCTCTCATTCTATACGTTTCCTGCTTTCCTTTCCCCTCCCCCCCATTCCCTCTTTCTCTCTCTCACCAGTGCCGTTGCTGGTGTAGCTCGGACGAGGGATGTGGATGCGGCCCACCATGCTGGGCTGATCTTCCTCCTGACCTCCTCCCTTCCCTTCCGCCGCCGCCGCCTCCTCCTCCTCCTCATCCTCCTCCTCCTCCTCCTCCTCGCTGTCCCACACGCTGCTCTCTGAGGGGTACTCATAGCTGCTCTGCATGCTCGACTCGTTGAACGATATCTTCAGCTGAGTGAGGGGGAACGGAGAAGTCCGTCAGTGATTTAAAAACACTCAAACATAAGACTCAGTGGTGAAATGGTAGGGCTCCTGTTTTCTATGGTTCTCTTAAGGGTTGAGTGCTATGAATTGAATTGATCTCCTATCAGCACTTTCAATAAGTAAGTGTACCAGAGAGAAAATGTCAGCGTCATGTTAATTCATGTACAAAGCTTGACATCAGGCTAACTCAATGATTGGAATTTCCCCTAGCTCTTCTTGCCACAATAATAATTTTCTTCCTCAGCACTACGAAGTCAGTTTAGTATGATAGTACTGCCACAAAAGATTCAACGCTGCAGAATTAAAATACCACCGGTTTATTGTGCATACTGTACTTTACTCCCCTATGATGACAGAATAGTTATCTGACCACATTGAACAATAACAAAGAAATGTGTTTCCTTATTACTGTATCATTAAATGTCATTTGGCTTATCACATTGTCAGGCTGACCTACTTTGATTGGATGAATTTCAACACCAGCATTATATGGTATGTGTACGTGACCCAAACTGAACCTAGTAGCCTACACAAGCACATTATCTTGATATATTGGGGTTACCTTAAAGGCACTTGTAAATATGAGAATATGTGCTTGACCTGTGAGTTTAATTTTCCAGTGTTGGCCTCTAGTATCATGGCACAGGGCAGGTGGCAGCCTTGCAGGGGCTGCTGGCATTGTGAATGATTGCTGGAGAGCTAGTTGTATGACATCTCCGTTCGGCAACACCCCAGTGCTGCACAAACACGCCACCGTGGGGTGAGACTTTATGGCAACATGTTGCAGAATGTGACTATCAACTTCACAACAGCCAACCTCAATAGTCTGAAGGCTTAATGAAGCTCAAAACGTTGACCTTTAATGGCTAATAAGCTGTGACAATTAAGCGTACAATGCAGTTGGGTACATGTACAAAATGAGAATAGGCTATATCTCATACATTCAATAACTCAAGTCATTTCTCAACTTCTCAGCCCTGATGATACTGTATGCTTTGATAAAACAAAAACCCATTGAGGCATGCTGCCTTACCGCTGATTTCGAAAGTGCTTTCATTTTCACTTGTGGTGCATTTTTCAGTTCATCATCATAATAAGCATGTGCTTTCAGAAGGGAAAGGGCATGCATTGAACTCTATTAATAATCTAAGCACTATAATTAGACTGATTTTATAAAACTGTCATTTTAATTCCTTACAATTAAAATTACATTAAAACCCAAGAAAGATGCAGATATCATATTAGGGACAAAACCAACTTGTTTTTTAATCATGTGATCTATCAAGACAGTGAATTAGTTGTGTGTTTGGCCTGGTCATGGCTGAACCAGTGGCAGCCATGGCCTTCCAGTGACAAAGACCAAATGAGGAGCACAAATACTATTTTTAAAAGGTATTAAATCCAGTCTAAAGCCATATCACTGGAGCTCCAGCCCCAAAAGACCATCAGCTTTACAAATCAGCTCTTTTAAATGTCTAAAACCCTCGCTCTCTCCCAAGTTCCCTGATCAACTTAATCACGCCAAAGTCCTGCTTTAGGAGTCTATCTCCATGCCACGAGTGTATCAATAAAATCAGACTAGCCGCGGGGTTAGCTTGCTCTCTGTGTAGATCTGGGCTGAGACGTCAGGGCTGCCCCTCTCTCTCTGCCCACCCGTGGCTATGAAGGCCTGTATTATTCAAGAAGTGATTGCTGTCCTCCTCTCTGGGCACTGAGACAGGCCAACAGAGGGCCGATTCAGGCACCAGGCTCTTCCCATTCACCACTGCACACTTCAACAGGACAGAGACCACAGAACCAAATTGTCTGAGCGCTCTCTCACTCCAAAAACAGGACAAGGACACGGAAATGACTCAGCTGAAGAGGATTTGAGCGTTTGCTGTTGGTTTTTATGATTTTTTTCCTCAAGAGAGTAGTGAGAGTATATTAATATAGTGTTGAAAAAAATGGTGTCTGTTTGCAATTCTGTCTGTGCGGGAGAGAAAGTGCACAACAGAAAGAGTAACAATGCGAGAGAAGGAGCGAGACAAAGCGAGAGGGAATTAAAATTTTCCAGGCCACCCAGCACGCTGTCCTAGTTTAGTAGAGGGTACAGTGACATGGTGCACATTGAGACACACACGGTAGAATCTGGTAGAGTTCATCCCAACATTCTGGCAGCGGATTGGAGGGGAGCTCTGCTGTGGAAATTGGGTAGGAGCTACAGCAAGTACAAGAGTGCAGGGTTTGGGCATTTCCATTTAAAAGGACCCATGAGCACCAACATGTGAAGTTCATAGGATAATGTCATTAATTTATATATATATAAATGATATATATAGTACCAGTCAAAGGTTTGGACGCACCTACTGATTCCAGGGTTTTTCATCATTTTTAATAGGTTCTACATTGTAGAATAGTGAAGACATCAAAACTATGAAATAACACATGGAATCATGTAGTAACCAAAAAAGTGTTAAATCAAAATATATTTTATTTTTTGAGATTCTTCAAAGTAGCCACCCTTTGCCTTGATGACAGCTTTGCAAGAGGTTCTCCTGCTCCCTTATAATTATCCGTGAATTCCTTTTTGATTGGTTTTTGTGAGAGATGTGGCCACTTTCGTTTGTTTTCCGCCGTTTCAATGGATGTGCGTTGGGCTTCTCTTTTGCGGTAAAACCATGTGTGGTTATTAGGAGGATTATTGGCTTCAACTTGGCCATCTATACAAATCCTTAAATTAAAAAAAAGGAACCTGGTTTTTGGCCACTTTCTCATGATAAAAACAGCGATGGTGAGATGAATGCTACAGCTAGTCATGGCTTTATGTGTCCCTGCATCGGCCACATAAGCTACAGAAAGATTGGATGCATGGAGATTTATTTAGTCAGGCAATGTCCACATTATTCTCACATTTTAGAATGTAATAATCATTTTTATATCGCTGCATTGGCAAGGCCTAAAAAAACAATTATTCTTGGTGGTAATGTACTGAATGTATGTAATGTAATGAAGTGCTTGAAGAAGTCCCTGAAAGTCCTTGAAGTTTGCTTGCCAATGTCTTTATGAACCCTGCTTAGAGTATGTATGTACTATGTTGTTGTATAGGTGGAGTTATGGGCCAATATGCATATATTTCATTTTTATTCCTCTAAGTACACTGCATGATAATCTTTTAAATTTTTGTTTCTAACCATTTAGAAATTTTGATCACGATGTTACACATTGGCCCCATTATTTATAGAAAGACCCATATACCAGTTTAAACAAGTTTCCATCCCGAAATTAGGAATAAGCAAAGGCTTTGATTTCTGGTCAAATAGATGGAAAAAGGTTCTTAGACCAGTTTCCCAAACTTGGTCCTAGTCCTGGGCCCCTCCAGGTGCACATTAAAATGTAAATACTACAGTATTAACAAGTATTTTTCACTACAGTGAATACTACAGTAAAGTCCCCCAAAACACCACAGTGAATACTATACTATTTATAACATAGTATACTATTGTTTTTTCAAAACAGTAAAATAAAAGTAGAGTACAGTAGAACACAGAGTAGTGCCTACTGTACATATTGTATCTGATTTGGTCTCGTCTGAACCAACCAAATATGGTGTTTGGGGGCAGAGCTCATTACAATAACAGCCAGTGTGTACAATCATTTCCAGATATGCAAAATAAGGATATTGTATATTTCTACCTTTGTGTTCAGGATACATCACCATAAAGAGAAAAACATTCATATCCATAATTATACATTTCTGTATAGTACAAATCAGGGACCCATGATGAAATTCCGTTAACAAAATAAAACATTTCAAAGTCAATGTGTCTTTCTGCAGACATCTTTGAATCTTAATTCGGAGCAGATATTTAAGAGCTTTTGGAAAACGTGGTCTCATAAAATACTGAGGGAGATTTTACTGTAATTCGGTTACCAAACTTTGCATTTGCAGTCTACACAGTTCTTCCAGCAAATATGTTTTTGTGAAGTTCAGTGTAAATTGTTCAAAGTAGTCTTTGTGCATAGAGTTATATATATTTTTATTTTATTTAACTAGACAAGTCAGTTAAGAACTAATTATTATTTTCAATGACGGCCTAGGAACAGTGGGATAACTGTCTGTTCAGGGGCAGAACGACAGATTTGTACCTCGTCAGCTTGGGGGTTTGAACTTGCAACTTTCCGGTTACTAGTCCAACGCTCTAACCACTAGGCTACCCTGCCGCCCCATATGGTTTGTTAAACTCTGAAATCTGTTTGGCATACATCTTAAAGTAAAAAATCTGAATCAAAGCGTAATTGCATTACTGTGGAATTGCCCAATTGTAGGTGTGTGTGGGTTTACATGGGTGTGTTTTGTGATAGGAGGGGAGGAGGGATAGCCTTGTTAATGCCCCTCATTGAGGTGTGGGACAGACTGACCAGATGCCTGATTAAAGCTCATCTCCTGCCAGCCAGTTAATATTAGAATCCCACTACAGTGGAGGAGACAGACAGCCACTCGCATACATTATCAAATACAGAGAGGAGATTTGAGCGTAACCGATGTGAAATAGCTAGCTAGTTAGCAGTGCGCGCTAGTAGCGTGTCAATCGGTGACATGTCTCGCTCTGAGACCTTGAAGTAGTTGTTTCCCTTGTCGCTCTTTTTGTGGAGCGATAGGTAACGACGCTTCGAAGGTGACTGTTGTTGATGTGATTAAGGGTCCCTGGTTCAAGCCCAGGTTGGGACAAAGATAGGAACGGAAGCAACACTGTTAGATGAGCATGGATTGGAGTTATTCCACTAACATGCTGACTAAACCATTGCAAAATAAATTGACACGTTATTCAATAATTTCATTCAAATTCCTCGCGGGCGTTTACGCAACCAGGCCCTAAAATCGAACTTGGTTCTATTTTAGGCACTTGACCCGCTGCAAGTCCCGCCTCTCCCATCTACTCATTGGTTTATAAAACGAGCATATTAACCCACGTGGGTGTTTGAAAGATGAGTGTGGACATCGTTCCAGTCCAGTTGGTGGCGATAATGCACCTTAAAGGTGGTTACCAACAGCCATATATAATCCACAGAAGAACAAGACAACAAACAAGGAGAGATTAATAAAAAATAGAAAATAAAATAAAAACTGCTTTCACCAGTAGATTTATTTTCCGAGTAGAGAAAACCTGATTTGACTGAAATTGATTAAAAAAAATATACAAAAATAGAAATGCCCACATGCATTTCAGGTAAAATAACCCTATCTTAATCTCCCAGGACAAATAACCTAGCAACAGCAAGCTATCTTAATGTCCATGAATGTTTGTGTTAAGACCGGTCCTCAAATTAAAACACTACATGACCAAAAGTATGTGGACACCAGGACGAACATCTCATTCCAAAATCATGGGCATTAATATGGCGTTGGTCCCCACTTTGCTGCTACAACAGCTTCCACTCTTCTGAGAAGGCTTTCCACTAATGTAGGAACTAGAGGTCAACCGATTATGATTTTTCAACGCCGATACCGATTATTGGAGGGCCAAAAAAAGCCGATGCCGATTAAAATCGGCCGATTGTTTTGTTTATTTATTTGAAATAATGACAATTACAACAATACTGAAAGAACACTTACTTTAACACAATACATCAATAAAATCAATTTGGCCTCAAATAATGAAACATGTTCAATATGGTTTAAATAATGCAAAAACAAAGTGTTGGAGAAGAAAGTAAAAGTGCAATATGTGCCATGTAAAAAAGCTAACGTTTCAGTTCCTTGCTCAGAACATGAGAACATATGAAAGCTGGTGGTTCCTTTTAACATGAGTCTTCAATATTCCCAGGTAAGAAGTTTTAGGTTGTAGTTATTATAGGAATTATAGGACTATTTCTCTCTATACCATTTGTATTTCATTAACCTTTGACTATTGGATGTTCTTATAGGCACTTTAGTATTGCCAGTGTAACAGTATAGCTTTCGTCCCTCTCCTCGCTCCTACCTGGGCTAGAACAAGGAACACATCGACAACAGCCACCCTCGAAGCAGCGTTACCCATGCAGAGCAAGGGGAACAACCACTCCAAGTCTCAGAGTGAGTGACGTTTGAAACGCCATTAGCGCGCACCCCGACTAACTAGCTAGCCATTTCACATCGGTTACACCAGCCTAATCTCGGGAGTTGATAGGCTTGAAGTCATAAACAGCACAATGCTTGAAGCACAACGAAGAGCTGCTGGCAAAAACGCACGAAAGTGCTGTTTGAATGAATGCTTACGAGCCTGTTGCTGCCTACCATCGCTCAGTCAGACTGCTCTAACAAATATCAAATCATAGACTTAATTATAACATAATAACACACAGAAATACGAGCCGTAGGTCATTAATATAGTCGAATCCGGAAACTATAATCTCGAAAACCAGACGTTTATTTTTTCAGTGAAATACGGAACCGTTCCGTATTTTATCTAACAGGTGGCATCCATCAGTCTAAATATTCCAGTTACATTGCACAACCTTCAATGTTATGATATACTTACGTAAAATTCTGGCAAACTAGGCGGCCCAAACTGTTGCATATACCCTGACTCTGCGTGCAATGAACGCAATAGAGGTGACAATTTCACCTGGATAATATTGCCTGCTAACCTGGATTTCTTTTAACTAAATATGCAGGTTTAAAAATATATACTTCTGTGTATTGATTTTAAGAAAGGCATTGATGTTTATGGTTAGGTACATATTGGAGCAACGATACGCACTGCATAGATTATATGTAACGCAGGACACGCAAGATAAACTAGTAATATCATCAACCATGTGTAGTTAACTAGTGATTATGATGATTGATTGATTTTTATAAGATAAGTTTAATGCTAGCTAGCAACTTGGCTTGGCTTACTGCATTCGCGTAACAGGCAGGCTCCTCGTGGAGTGCAATGTAATCAGGTGGTTAGAGCGTTGGACTAGTTAATTGTAAGGTTGCAAGATTGAATCCCCCGAGCTGACAAGATAAAAAACTGTTGTTCTGCCCCTGAACGAGGCAGTTAACCCACCGTTCCTAGGCCGTCATTGAAAATAAGAATGTGTTCTTAACTGACTTGCCTAGTTAAATAAAAGGTTAAATATAAAGGTGTAAAAAAATAAAATAATAATAATAATAATAATAATAATAATAATAATAATAATAATAATGTCCAAAAATACAGATTTCTGATTTTGAAAACATGGAATCAGCCCTAATTAAAATCAGCCATTCCGATTAAATCGGTCAACCTCTAGTTGGAACATCGCCACAAGAGCATTAGTGAGGTTGGGCACTAAAGTTGAGCAGTCGGCATTCCAATTCATCCCAAAAGTGTTCGATGGGGTTGAGGTCAGGGCTCTGAAGGCCAGTCAAAATCTTCCACACCGATCTCGACAAACCATTTCTGTATGGACCTCGCTTTGTCCACGGGGGCATTGTCATGCTGAAACAGGAAAGGGCCTTCCCCAAACTGTTACCAAAGTTGGAAGCACAGAATCAGCTACATTAGAATGTCATGTTGTAGCGTTAAGATCTCTTCACTGGAACTAAGGGGCCTAGCCCGAACCATGAAAAACAGCCCCAGACCATTATTATTCCTCCACCAAACGCTAGTTGACACTATGCATTCGGGCAGGTAGGGTTCTTCTGGCATCTGCCAAACACAGATTTGTCCATCAGACTGCCAGATGGTGAGAGTGATTCATCACTCAAGGAGAACGTGTTTCCACTGCTCCAAAGTCAAATGGTGGAGAGCTTTACACCACTCCAGCTGATGCTTGGCATTCCGCATGTTGATCTAAGGCTTGTGTGCGGCTGCTCGGCCATTTCATGAAGCTCCCGACGAAAAGTTGTGCTGACGTTGCTTCCAGGAAGTGAGTGTTGCATCCGAGGACAGAAGATTTTTACGTGCTACAGGAGCTGTTCCTCCTAGATGTTTCCACTGCACAATAACAGCACTTACAGTTGACCGGGGAAGCTCTAGCTGAGCAGAAATTTGTAGCAATTACTTGTTGGAAAGCTGGCATCCTATGACGGTGTCACGTTGAAAGTCACTGAGCTCGTCAGTAAGGCCATTCTACTGCCAATGTTTGTCTATGCAGATTGCATGGCTGTGTGCTTGATTTTATACACCCGTCCGCAACGGGTGTGGCCCGAATCCACTAATTTGAAAGGGTGTCCACACTTTTTTTTATTTTATATACAGTGCCTTGCGAAAGTATTCGGCCCCCTTGAACTTTGCGACCTTTTGCCACATTTCAGGCTTCAAACATAAAGATATAAAACTGTATTTTTTTGTGAAGAATCAACAACAAGTGGGACACAATCATGAAGTGGAACGAAATTTATTGGATATTTCAAACTTTTTTAACAAATCAAAAACTGAAAAATTGGGCGTGCAAAATTATTCAGCCCCCTTAAGTTAATACTTTGTAGCGCCACCTTTTGCTGTGATTACAGCTGTAAGTCGCTTGGGGTATGTCTCTATCAGTTTTGCACATCGAGAGACTGACATTTTTTCCCATTCCTCCTTGCAAAACAGCTCGAGCTCAGTGAGGTTGGATGGAGAGCATTTGTGAACAGCAGTTTTCAGTTCTTTCCACAGATTCTCGATTGGATTCAGGTCTGGACTTTGACTTGGCCATTCTAACACCTGGATATGTTTATTTTTCAACCATTCCATTGTAGATTTTGCTTTATGTTTTGGATCATTGTCTTGTTGGAAGACAAATCTCCGTCCCAGTCTCAGGTCTTTTGCAGACTCCATCAGGTTTTCTTCCAGAATGGTCCTGTATTTGGCTCCATCCATCTTCCCATCAATTTTAACCATCTTCCCTGTCCCTGCTGAAGAAAAGCAGGCCCAAACCATGATGCTGCCACCACCATGTTTGACAGTGGGGATGGTGTGTTCAGCTGTGTTGCTTTTACGCCAAACATAACGTTTTGCATTGTTGCCAAAATGTTCAATTTTGGTTTCATCTGACCAGAGCACCTTCTTCCACATGTTTGGTGTGTCTCCCAGGTGGCTTGTGGCAAACTTTAAACAACACTTTTTATGGATATCTTTAAGAAATGGCTTTCTTCTTGCCACTCTTCCATAAAGGCCAGATTTGTGCAATATACGACTGATTGTTGTCCTGTGGACAGAGTCTCCCACCTCAGCTGTAGATCTCTGCAGTTCATCCAGAGTGATCATGGGCCTCTTGGCTGCATCTCTGATCAGTCTTCTCCTTGTATGAGCTGAAAGTTTAGAGGGACGGCCAGGTCTTGGTAGATTTGCAGTGGTCTGATACTCCTTCCATTTCAATATTATCGCTTGCACAGTGCTCCTTGGGATGTTTAAAGCTTGGGAAATCTTTTTGTATCCAAATCCGGCTTTAAACTTCTTCACAACAGTATCTCGGACCTGCCTGGTGTGTTCCTTGTTCTTCATGATGCTCTCTGCGCTTTTAACGGACCTCTGAGACTATCACAGTGCAGGTGCATTTATACGGAGACTTGATTACACACAGGTGGATTGTATTTATCATCATTAGTCATTTAGGTCAACATTGGATCATTCAGAGATCCTCACTGAACTTCTGGAGAGAGTTTGCTGCACTGAAAGTAAAGGGGCTGAATAATTTTGCACGCCCAATTTTTCAGTTTTTGATTTGTTAAAAAAGTTTGAAATATCCAATAAATGTCGTTCCACTTCATGATTGTGTCCCACTTGTTGTTGATTCTTCACAAAAAAATAAAGCTATAAAACTGTATGTTTGAAGCCTGAAATGTGGCAAAAGGTCGCAAAGTTCAAGGGGGCCGAATACTTTCGCAAGGCACTGTATAGTATAGTTTGTTCACAGTTGGTTTTGGCATTTTAACCTGCGTGTCATGAACGTGTCTGGTGGAGATAAACAATCAACATGCGCACAATGACACGCGGAGCCGGTTTGATCAGCATGTAACGCACAGCATTTCAATTCCAATTCTTTAACCAGCCTTAAAGTAGACAGCAGCTCTACAGAACACAAAATAGTAGCAGGAACCATTGGTTTCTGAACTCGCTAACAACCATTAGCAAATCTTCAACCATGTAGTTAGTAACCACACTTACTGATTTAGTGCCTTGAAGTACCACCCCCTACTACTTACACACAGTCAATCATGTAGGCAGAATCTCTCAGAGCTGTGGATGATTGCTACAGTGTGAGCCGTCTCTTAGATACAGTCAATCATGTAGGCTGTGGATGATTGCTACAGTGTGAGCCGTCTCTTAGATACAGTCAAAGAAAAAGAGAATATGTCAAATGAATGAAAAAGTGACATGGTCCATTACAATGTCAAAGCTAAGGTGAATATATACACCACATGTACAAAACATTAGGAACACCTTCCTAATATTTAGTTGCACCCCCTTTTGGCCTCAGAATAGCCTCAATTCGTTGGTGTCAAAAGTGTTCCACAAAGATGCTGGCCCAGTTCTTGACACACTCAAAACTGTTGCGCCAGTCACCTACTACCATACCCCGTTCAGACACTTAAATATTTTGTCTTGCCCATTCACCCTCAATGGCCCACATAAACCATCCATGTCTCAATTGTCTCAAGGCTTAAACATCCTTTTAAAATCAGTCTCTTCCCCTTAATCTACCCAGATTATAGTGGATTTAACAGGTAACGTCAATAAGAGATCATAGCTTTCAGCTGGGTTCACCTGGTCAGTCTATCATGGCAAGAGCAGGTGTTCCTAATGTTTTGTGCACTCAGTGTCAGGAGTAAGAGAGAAAGCAAGTGCTGTGTATGGACCTCTTCCTTATGCTGGAATCCTAATGGCAATATAGAATGGCCGCGGCTTGCGTTGCCAGGGTGACAAATGCCATAGATAAATGGGAGAGAGGAGGTGGAGCACGAACAGGCAGTACAGGGCTGAGAGGGAGAACGAGAGAGTGGAAGAGGCATACTAGTAGACAGACAGACCGTATTGTATATGCTCATTGAAAGAGGGAGAAATAGGGCATAGCATTTGAGAGAACTAACTGAGTCTGATTATAACCTTAGCACAGAAACACAGTGCAAGAACATAATAAACCACAGAAAACCATGGCACTACAGACAGATATGATCTGTGAGAAAGACCATCTACAGTACATGCAGTTGGTGCTGTAACTGTCACAGTGGGGTTAGAGGGGAATGTGAATATTATGTGTTTGTATATAAATAGACAGTAGCACTGAACACACACAGTGTTACATATACAGTCAGGCAACATTATCTACAAGAACACACTGAGAAATAGTGATATTAATAGGGGCTGTTCCATCTGCCCACATGACCTCAACACACAGTACTGTTTTTATACATCCTCAAAACCACCTCCGCATCATTCTATCCATCTGGTTCTCAAACACTTCTCTTTTCCTCATTCTTTCGATCGCTCTGACACACACGGGTCAGGTCTGAATTAAACATGACACTGACGCTTTGCTGGATGAATTCTAATTAGTGACTGGCGGAGCTATACAAATGACACAGGCTGTATGAGAGCTGTGTGTGTGTGCATGCATGTATATGTAGGTGCAATATATGACTGTGTGCCATCATCATGTTGTTGGCATTGCCCCAATAGTTCCGTTTCTCACCCTGCCCACAGAACTCTACAGCCGGATCACACTCACTGGAACGGTCACGCTTGTCACAGGCGCCGACGAACCGAACACAGGTCGGAATGAAGCTGAATACCCAGCATCAATGGCATATTTACACCTCGGTATGGGTCTCGAGGGAAACACTGGTGTCTGCTGCTGCAGTAGATGCACCTTAAATACACATACCTACTGGAGAGGCACAGGCAGGCAAGCGTGTGACAATGGGACGTAGTCATGATGAATGTTCCAAGATGCTGAGATAGTGGCTGAAACGGTTCATCTAAACCACACTGAGCCTCTTGGGTACAACAAACAAACACACACACAGCGCGTACAGAATCAAGCACACCCAGGCAGGTACAGTTGAAGTCGGAAGTTTACATACACCTTAGCAAAATACATTTAAACTCAGTTTCACAATTCCTGACATAATCCTAGTAAAACTTCCCTGTCTTAGGTCAGTTCAGATCACCACTTTATTTTAAGAATGTGAAATGTCAGAATAGTAGCAGATAATTATTTATTTCAGTTTTTATTTCTTTCATCAGAAGTGGGTCAGAAGTTTACATACACTCAATTAGAATTTGGTAGCATTGCCTTTAAATTGTTGAACTTGGGTCAAACGTTTCAGGTAGCCTTCCACAAGCTTCCCACAATAAGTTGGGTGAATTTTGGCCCATTCCTGCTGATAGAGCCAGTGTACCTGAGTCAGGTTTGTAGGCCTCCTTGCTCGCACACGCTTTTTCAGTTCTGCCCACAAATTTTCTATGGGATAGAGGTCAGGGCTTTGTGATGGCCACTCCAATACCTTGACTTTATTGTACTTAAGCCATTTTGCTACAATTTTAGAATTACACTTGGGGTCATTGTCCATTTGGAAGACCCATTTGCGACCAAGCTTAAACTTCCTGACTGATGTCTTGAGATAATGCTTCAATATATCCACATCACTCTCCTTCCTCATGATGCCATCTATTATGTGAAGTGCACCAGTCCCTCCTGCAGCAAAGCACCCCCACAACATGATGCTGCCACCCCCGTGCTTCACGGTTGGGATGGTGTTCTTCGTCTTGCAAGCGTCCCCCTTTTTCCTCCAAACATAACGATGGTCATTATGGCCAAACAGTTCTATTGTCGTTTCATCAGACCAGAGGACATTTCTCCAAAAAGTAAACATTTTGTCCCCATGTGCAGTTGCAAACCGTGATCTGGTTATTTTATGGCGGTTTTGGAGCAGTGGCGTCTTCCTTGCTGAGCGGCCTTTCAGGTTATGTGGATAAAGGACTTGTTTTACTGTGGATATAGATACTTTTGTACTGGTTTCCTCCAGCATCTTCACAAGGTCGTTTGCTGTTGTTCTGGGATTGATTTGCACTTTTCACACCAAAGTACATTCATCTCTAGGAGACAGAACGCATTTCCTTCCTGAGCGCTATGACGGCTTCATGGTCCCATGGTGTTTATACTTGCGTACTATTGATTGTACAGATGAACGTGGTACCTCCAGACATTTGGAAATTGCTCCCGAGGATGAACCAGACTTGTGGAGGTCTACAATTTTTCTGAGGTCGTGGCTGATTTCTTTTGATTTTCCCATGATGTCAAGCAAAGAGGCACTAAGTTTGAAGGTAGGCCTTGAAATACATCCACAGATACACCTCCAATTGACTCAAATTATGTCAATTAGCTTATCAGAAGCTTCTAAAACCATTACATAATTTTCTGGAATTTTCCAAGCTGTTTAAAAAGGCACAGTCAACTTAATGTAAACTTCTGACCCACTGGAATTGTGATACAGTGAATTATAAGTGAAATAATCTATCTGTAACAATTGTTGGTAAAATGACTTGTGTCATGCAGAAAGTAGATGTCCTAACCGACTTGCCAAAACTATAGTTTGTTAACAAGAAATTTGTGGAGTGGTTGAAAAACACATTTGAATGACTCCAACCAAAGTGTATATAAACTTCCGACTTCAACTGTACATAGATACACACTAGACAGAAATGTAGACAGAGACCGACACACACAGTCAAGGAGGGAGCAAGGAGAGAGGCAAAGACTGAAGCGTGTAGAAGAAAACGAAGTAGTGAGATAAGAGGAGAGAAGGAGGAAGTGTGATGAGGGATGGGAAATGACTCGAGGTGGTAAATAATTAAACACAATGGACCTTTACACCTGGAGCACACAATAATTGGATTTCCTGTGTTACAGACACGGTGCATTGGCATTATTTAAGTATGGACATTTTTAACTTCCCTTACGCATGGCATGACTTTCCCACAACCAATAAAAAACAGTTTCTCTTAACATTGGACAGAGGAATGCACTATTGTAAACCAGGACTGCTGCTAGGATTGTAATTTTCCAATTTGAGATATTTCAACTAGGGCTGATCCCAATTAGTTGACTAGTTAATTGTTTGGTCGATGGGCTGTTGGTCAACAGCAATTTTTTATTTGTCAAGCAGTGTGTGAGATAGATAAATAAAAAAATGATGGCACACGAGACACCTGTCTGATTTGTACCCTTCTCAGTGAACTAATCCATTGGAGGCCACGTGAATGGCACAGTCCAAGAAGGGAATTGTGGCCAAAATGCACATCTCTATAGAATGTGCTCTCTCCCAACAATTGGTCCACATTCATTGTTTCATAACTTCATTGTGTGAATTGTTTGCCTTGATTGTTTTTACATTTTTTTTATTTAACTAGGCATGTCAGTTAAGAACAAATGATTATTTACAATGACGGCCTACTCCGGCCAAACCCAGACGATGCTGGTCCAATTGTGCTCTACCCTATGGGACTCCCAATCATGGCCGGATGTGATACAGCCTGGATTCGAACCAGGTACTATAGTGCCGCATCTAGGACTGAGATGCAGTGCCTTAGACTCCTGTGCCACTCGGAAGCCCTATCAGTTCCCCATTACATATATCACCAGTAGTAACCTACATTTACTTTGAATTCCTAATCTACAATGTTTGTTTGGTTATGGTCATTTCTATTAAGGCATTCAATATATTATTCCAGTCTTTCACCATTCTCATTGTTGGAGTGGACACGTTGTTTGCACAGCATACAACCTATGCTACACATGTGAGAAACAAGTTTGGGTTTATTTCATTCAATTTAGTCATTTTTCAGAAGCGCTACTTGTCAATGTTGAGTAAGGACGCACCCCTGATTATGTGTAAAAGTAGGCATATAGACTACCTGGCCTGCCTGCAAATGTAGGCATATAAATATTAGCACATTTGGGGATCGGATATTATTTCTGATTGGCTTAATGAACTACCACTAATGACCTGTGGAGCTTCTCAAAGTAATGTTGTTTTCTTCACCTCAAACAGCAGGCAAACAAAGTCTGTTTTTACATCCATTGAGAATGACAATAGTTCATCAATGTATCTGAAAGATCTTTCCAGCTCTCTCCCTTTTCTATAACCACTCAGCGTGAAAGGGAAAAATGTCATGCCCTGATCCAGTGGAAATGTCATAAAATAGATCTACTTGATGAGCTCTTATCTCTAGGGAAAAATAGCTTACTGCTGTGTCTGTCTCAAGCTCACTGGAGGAAAGAGGGCCCTACATTTTATTTCAATGTTGCAAGTTTGCTAGCACGAGCTTCTGGCTGGACCAAAGTTGATACAATGTTTAAAGTTGGTTGCAGACAGGCCTGTGTTTTATATAAAAAATAAAAAAAATGTGTTGATATTTTTTACCTGCAGGCTGCAATGTTTCTATTTGTTGGCTTTATGTAGATTATTTTTACATAGTTGGCAATGTCAATAGAAATAACTTTTTAGGTCGGGACGGCAGGTAGCCTAGTGGTTAGAGCGTAGGAATAGTAACCCAAAGGTTGCAAGATTGAATCCCCGAGCTAGCAAGGTAAAAAAAAAATATATATATATATATCGTTCTGCCCCTGAACAAGGCAGTTAACCCACTGTTCCTAGGCCGTCACTGAAAATAAGAATTTGTTCTTAAAAATCGACTCTGCAGCAATATTTTGCCCCGACAAGAAAGGGCTGTTTGAAAAGGTTTCCCTGTCAAGACAAGCAGTGACACGGCGTGTTGAGGACGTCACAGAGAATATGGAACAGTTGAAAGACAAGGTAAAGGATTTCACCCATTTCTCCTTGGCCCTGGATGCGAGCAGTGATGCACGTGACACGGCGCAGTTGTTAATATTCTTACGAGGCGTAACCCCAGACTTTGAAATTGGAGGTGATTTCTTCAGTGCTGTCAATGAAGAGCACAACCACAGGGAAAGATTTATTGAAGGAGGTTAGTAAGTGGGTGGCAAAGCTGGGACTGAGTTTTGAAAAGTTAACAGTGTGACCACTGATGGGTGCCCAAACTTGGGCAGGAAAAAAAAAAGGATACAAGATCAAGTAGCTGAGCTGAACCCAGATCAGAAAATTATTTCCCTGAGTTGCATTCTTCATCAGGTGCACTGTAAATGTGTTGAAAATTAAATGAAAAATGTGTTGAAAATGAGTCATGTTGGAGAAACAGGTCATTAAAGTGGTAAACTTCATAAGAGAAAAATAGTTTGTCTCACTGTTGGAAGAGAGTCCGGTCATGCAGATCTCCCCTACCACACAAACATGCGATGGCTGAGTTTGGGGAAGGTGCTTAAAAGGGTGTGGGACCTGAAGTCAGAGATTGCTGAGTTTTTGCAAATGAAAGGAAAATATGTGGATTTCCCTCAACTGCAAGATAAAGAATGGTTGGCTGATTTTGCCTTAACCGTGGACATCATGGTCCTCATGAATGAACTGAATTCCAGACTACAAGGGAAGGGCCTTTCTGCACATCAGATGTACAGCCTTGTCAAAGCCTTCAAGGGAAAATTACTCCTCCTGACCCACCAAGTAGAAGCCAACAATCTCCCCCACCTTCCGACACTACTAGTCGGTTCCCTATCAGATGACCAACGGGAGAAGTATGCATCGCTGCTGTGTGCTTTGAATGGTGAGTTCTCTCGTCATTTTGAGGATTTTAAAGTGTTGGAAAATGTCATGCTGTTGGTTTCCTCTCCTTTCACCTTCAATGTGGATAACGCTCCCACTGACCTGCAACTTGAGCTTATCGATCTTCAGCCTGATGCAGTGATTGGAGAAATATTCAAAACAATGTCACTGACGAGCTTCTAAAGATTAGGAGTCATGCTTAGAAGATGTATGTACTGTTTGGGATAACCCATGTATGTGAACAGACAGTGATGTATGTGAACAGACAGACGGTGATGAATTATAAGTCAAGGCACAGATAATCTCTTACTGACTCACTTCTCAACAAATCCTGCGCATGGCGACATCAGAAACTATACCGGACTTCACTGCTCTAGTCAATGCCCATCAGAGACTTCACTACTCACACTGATTGAGTAGTTTAAATGTAAAGTTGAGCTTATTTATGTGCATCTTGAAAAAGCTAAATAAGTAGCATATCTGGACGTGATTTACAGTAGATATATCTTTCGACACATTCATACACATGATGTATAATCCTGTAATATGATACCTTGCTGATTCATCATATCATCCTACTTCATTCTGGCCTATGTGACAGTGTAACATCATGGGTCCAAACTACAGTAGCCTATACTCCTCATCATGAGTCCCATATCTGGATAACAGGCCCTAAACTCCTGCAGCACTGAGCACTAAATTGATAGCTGACAGACAGTTGCGCCTGACCAGCCTGGAAGACAAACAGCAGTTGAGTGTACTATCAGACAGCCAATACAGCTGACAGTCACAGGCCCCTCCACTCACTTCCTGATGATGAAGACATGTGACATGGCCTTCTGCTGAGAGCCAACATGACAATTCATCGACAAAGACCCATGAAGGTGCTATAGAGGTGGGATTGGGACTGCTATTTTATGTTTTCTGCTTGATAAACAAGGAAATCTGTACAAAAGACACAAGGATCAAAGCATTTTAAATAAAAGGTTATAGGTTTTCAGTGATATGTTTGTGGAAAAGGCCATATCATGAGAAGGAAGTACATTTGAAAATAGTCCAGCCTCAAGAACAAATCTATGACCAGAACATCTCGTTAGGGGTATGCTCCTGGCTGTACTACTATGGGTATTTAGGTTCCATAGGGTATTATCAGCTTGTCACAAGCACTTTTTCATTTGAATCAAGGTTATTTATAAGTTGAATATGGTAGCCTACTTGTAGTCTGGAATGACTGCCATTACTACAACACAACAACAGTACTTGAGAACAGCGCGGTCACCAAACCTTTAAAATCAGCTTGAATGAATAGATCAGTTCTATCAATTACACATTACTCAGCTGCGTAGGTCCAGGCCCAGGCCTTCCACTGAGAAAACACATGGAAATGGCAACATGGAAGCACAGGAAGAATACAAAATGGCAGGAATGGTCTCTTCTCGTTCTGTCACGAACACATGGGCCATCTCCTGTTTCCTATAATAACTGGTCACCAACCTCAAAAACAACCAGCCACTCCTCCCCATCTCTTCCTGCCAGCTCCATTTCTATTCAATAACAGAGAATTGCCATAGACCACAACAAAGAAATACACCAAAAGTTGTTCCAAAAAAGGTATTAAATGCATTCGGAAAGTATTCAGACCCCTTGACTTTTTCCACGTTTTGTTATGTTACAGCCTTATTCTAAAATGTATGAAATAGTTTTTCCCCCACCTAATCAATCTACACACAATAGCCCATATTGTCCAAGCAAAAACAGTTAAAAAAATAAAATAATTTAGCAATTTTAAAAAAAGTATCACATTTACATAAGTATTCAGACCTTTCACTCAGTACTTTGTTGAAGCACCTTTGGCAGCGATTGCAGTCCCGAGTCTTCTTGGGTATGACGCTACAAGCTTGGCACACCTGTATTTGGGGAGTTTTTCCCATTCTTCTCTGCAGATCCTCTTTGCTGTGTTCATCTTTCCCTCAAAACGGACAAGTCTCCCAGTCCCTGCCTCTGAATAACATCCCCACAACATGAAGCTGCCACCACCATGTTTTCGCTTTGTCATTATGGGGTATTGTGTGTAGATAGTTTTTTCCCCACCTAATCTATTTCATACATTTTAGAATAAGGCTGTAACATAACAAAACATGGAAAAAGTCAAGGGGTCTGAGTACTTACTGAAAGCACTGTATGTTATTACACATTCTGTCAAATCTATTACCATTGAGAGAATCTAGGCCAATCAAATGATTAAAGCCTTATGCAAATCAACCCTGGTGCAGTGTGACCTATATAACCAACTATCACTCCTTAAAGATAACATCACAAGCAAAGAGTAAAGGCTTAAAGGACAAGCGTGATTATCTAACACACTATCCAAGATAATGAATACAGAATTACAGTAGGGCTAGGTGTAAAGCATGTACATGTAAGGGCCTTATTTTAATCTGTCATAATGATTTGAAAGCAATGCTGAGACTTAACTCCAACACGCTGCAGAATCCCCCCCCCCCCCCCCCCCCCGACAACAAAATACCAGTACAACATTCAGAACTGAACAAGCAACCGTGGTCAATAAATGAGTGGAAGTAAATTTTTTCAGAAACATAAGAACCTAGTAGGCGGCGATACACTGGTTTCAAGATCCACTCTCTTATATTGATGTGTTTGAAAAACTTTACATCCAGCAAGCTCAGTTCCTCTTGAAATGGATTTGAATAGGAAAAAGCACATTCGAAAAACTCATCCCAAATGCTGAAAAGGAAACTCACACAGAACCATAGCCAAGTAATTCCACACAATTCCATAGGCCTACCCTTGATGCTTTTGTAATTGCTGCCCTGCCCTAGCTTTAATACCAGAGGAACCTTGGCCGTGGTAAAATGATGACCGGGAGGAGAAGTATGCATGTACATACAACAAAGGCAAGGGAATTTGGTGAGCCCAAACATAGCATGCCTAATGAATTCTATAGAGTTCAGAGTACAAAAACACTGATTGCTTCTGAGGGGCCTCATTACTGCCTGTGTTCTCTGTCTCCTGGCCAGGGACAAACACAGGGACAGACACACACACACAACCTGCTTAAGTGTGACGGGAGCTGTGGTTGAAAGGGGTAAAGACAGGAGACTGGTAATACCTAGAGACCAAAGGAGTAGGATATGACAGAGACAGTGCTGCACTGTCAAGTATGTAGCCTAGAGCTCAGAAAAATAGCCAATAAACAAACAATGATATCCATTTGGGGAGGGTTACAATTCTATTCATAAATTGAAATGTATAGGAGTGTCTTGATTAATGAATGGAATTGATCCCAACCTTGGTCACAAAAACACATCTCCATGTTGCAAACCATGTTGATGGCTGGTGCTAAAAATCAACAGCTTCTGCCTTCCCTGTTCAATATTACTACTAAATATGCATTACTTCCTGTAGAGCAGGGGTCATCAACTAGATTAAGCCGACGGGATGTTTTTGTCTTGTGCGGATGGTCGGGGGGCCGGAACATAATTATAAATAATTTGTACTCTGCAAATTGACGCAAGAAGACAAATAGATATTGTATTTTGAAACCTTGATTACATTGATACACAATCACATGTCTATTTATGAGTTGAAATACTTAGGATATAGATTTTCTACATTAAAATAATTTTGAGGTGAATTTCAAAAACATTTGTGGGCCAAATCAAATTGAATTTGGCCAGCGGGCCACCAGTTGACAATTCCTGCTGTAGAGTTAGTAGAATTTCATGTTGAATATCCTACATTTAGCAAGAGGCCTGAGTAATATACAGTGCATTCGGAAAGTATTCAGACCCCTTCCCCTTTTTTGTTACCTTACAGCCCCATCAATCTACACACAATACTCCATAATGACAAAGCGAACAGGTTTTTAGAAATGTTTGCTAATTTATAAAAAATAAAAAATAACATAAATATTCAGACCCTTTGCTATGAGACTCGAAATTGAGCTCCGGTGCATCCTGTTTCCATTGATCATGCTTGAGATGTTTCTACCACTTGGAGTCCACCAGTGGTAAATTATTTGGAAAGGCACACAGCTGTCTATATAAGGTCTCACAGTTGACAGTGCATGTCAGAGCAAAAACCAAGAGTTCCGAGACAGGATTGTGTCGAGGCACATATCTGGGGAAGGTTACCAAAAAATGTTGGCAGCATTGAAGGTCCCAAAGAGCACAGTGGCCTCCATCATTCTTAAATGGAAGAAGTTTAGAACCACCTCTTCCTAGAGCTGGCCGCCTGCCCAAACTGAGCAATCGGGGGAGAAGGGCCTTGGTCAGGGATCTGACCAAGAACCCGATGGTCACTCTGACAGAGCTCCAGAGTACCTCTGTGGAGATGGGAGAACGTTCCAGAAGGACAACCATCTCTGCAGCACTCCACCAATCAGGCCTTTATGGTAGAGTGGCCAGACGGAAGCTACTCCTCAGTAAAAGGCACATGACAGCCCACTTGGAGTTTGCCAAAAGGCACCTAAAGACTCTCAGACCATGAGAAACAAAATTCTCTAGTCTGATGAAACTAAGATTGAACTCTTTAGCCTGAATGCCAAGCATCATGTCTGGAGAAAACCTGGCACCATCCTACGGTGAAGCATGGTGGTGGCAGCATCATGCTGTGGGGATGTTTTTCAGCGGAGGGGACTGGAAGAGAGGAAGAGATGAACGGAGCAAAGTACAGAGATGAAAACCTGCCCCAGAGCGCTGAGGACTTCAGACTGGGGCGATTGTTCGCCTTCAAAACAGGAAAACGACCCTAAGCACACAGCCAAGACAATGCAGGTGGGGACAAGTCTCAATGTCCTTGAGTGGCCCAGCCAGAGTCCGACTTGAACCCAATCGGACATCTCTGGAGAGACATGAAAAAAGCTGTGCAGCGACGCTCACCATCCAACCTGACAGAGCTTGAGAGGATCTGCAGAGAAGAATGGGAGAGACTCCCCAAATACAGGTGTGCCAAGCTTGTAGCATCATACCCAAGAAGACTTGAGGCTGTAATCACTTTCAAAGGTGCTTCAACAAATTACTGAGAAAAGGGTCTGAATACTTATGTAAATGTGATTTTTTTTTATTATACATTTGCAAACATTTCTAAAAACCTGTTTTTGCTTTGTCATTGTGGGGTATTGTGTGTAGATTGATGAAGGAAAAAAAAAATCAATTTTAGAATAAAGCTGTTAAGTAACGAAATGTGGAAAAAGTCAAGGGGTCTAAATACTTTCCGAATGCGCTGTACATAGTTTTTTTCCTTTCTTCTTTGGGACAGACAGGGTTGTTTGGAATGAGGCCTTACATTAACCTGTTGGTAAAAGGCCTACACAATGACACCACACAATGACAGATAAAACAGGCCTACTTAGACCAGGGTCCTAGGGTGAACCTGACTAATAGACAGCCCGTTCAGTCCCATAACTTAGACAGGTGGGTGTCTGGTACTAACCAACTCCAGTCAGGTTTTCCAAACCAAATCCTGGGGATCAAGTAACAGGTTGATCAGATCAGTATGCTTCAAGCAAAGACATACCCAATAAAGCGCTGGCAAGGAAATAAATAACGTACATTTGCGGGACAGTGGTCAAAAACACTGCAAAATAAAAGTGCCACACAAACACACTAACAATATAATCTAATGAGAAGGGCTGAAAAGCAGACCTAAATTAGAAGCTTAGCCTAGCCCACTCCATAGACATTAAAACCAGCTGATAGTGATAGCTCCAACATCATCCACTTATTTCTATGGAAAACTCCCAATGGCACATGAAGTATTTTAATTTGAAGTGCGAGTCCTCTGCATCCATTTTGGTGTCACGCGTTACGGTGTTCAGAGTTTGTTATAACCAATTTATTGATGTGATTATGATATAGGTCAAGCCCTATTGGTCATGTACATGCGAGGCATACATGTGTCACGTAAAGAGAGCCAGAGGTTGAGGGAATGTTTTTCCTAAACAGATTATTGATTTCAGTAACATAACTTTTCATTCAGAAATGGGTAAAATGATGTTGCATCTTCAGCAACACGGACAGCATGATAAATACTGATGTTCCGTAGTGGTCGCTGAAGCAGGGAGGAGAGAGAGACAATGGATGCTAGTCACACAGTCACTCGCTGTCTTTTTTTAACACAGCGCCACAAGTCTGAGCCAGGCGGCACAATCAAATCAATTGTGGTCAGACTCCATCTAGTCATTTGTGTCTTAATTATTTAATCAAACAGCTCGCTTAAAGCATCAGACAAGCTCAGTGCATATAGTTGATTTGATTAAAACACAGGATGTGTCTATATATGGAAAAACAAGTTTTAACATTTCAACCAATCGATTGGTCGAAAGAACAGACGTCTCTTGGTCAACCAAGATTCTATTTTGTCAGGGACAGCCCCACTAAGGATCATGGTGAAAGTGGCCGTAACTAGCAAAGGATCATGGTCTATGTAGTTGTTTTCATCTTGCCTGAGAGTCAACCTTAATGTCAATAGCATAAGGGCGCGAGCACATGGTCCTATGTGTAGACAAATGTAGTAGTCAGAATGGATCACTATTTAAATATCTAAATTTGTTGAGAAATTTAAAATAATTAATTGTGGGGATCAAACTTGAATATAATAAACAAAATTAGAGAGCAAAACAGCAGTCTAAAAAATTATTCTGGCAATCGTAATTTACATAGGCTTTCTAGGGCAGACCAGGGCTTTTGGCACCACTAGGTTGCTATACAGTAGCCGACAAGCAGAGCTCATGACTTCACGCTCCAGACCAGACACTGGGGCTAGGCCCACTCATATACATAGTTGCATAAAAACATTGTTTAATTATACTAAATTACAAAGCACAAATGGAAAATGAAAACAAGGAGGGCTACATTATCACTGTAAAAAAAGGCTTCTTTAGATTAGTGTTCAAACAGCATGTGAAGTACCACGAGTTGGACATTGTGTCTCACCTTCTTGCCAGTGGAGCCTGTCTTGATGAGGCAGGAGCGTCCCAGGGACTGGTAACCACCAATGACCTCGATCTCCTCCACAGCAGGGTAGCGCTTCTTCAGCAGGGAACCCAGCTGGGCGTAGGGGGCCTGGGATGGCGTGGGGGGGGTCTGGGCCCCTCCGGAGGGCTCCTGGGGCTCTGGAGAGCCAGGCTGAGGCTCTGACTTACGTTTAGGCACCACAGTGAAGGTATTCCCCTTCCGCCCATGCACCACTGGAGTTGGACTGGGGAAGACAGGCTTCGAAGGGTCCACATCTATGTCATCTATGTTGGTGACAGGTAGCTGGTCAGCTGGGGCATCCTCTGGAGGTGGCGACTGGACAGAGGGAACCGAGGAGGGTGCTGGGGATGGAGAGGAGGGGGGCTGGGTGGCGGTGGGGAGAGGTGGGTCTGGTTTGGTTGGCCTGGCTGCCCTCACCTCCTCTTTCCTCTTGGAGGCTGCTGGGGTGGGTGGAGGGGTAATGGGAATTGGCACTCCTGGAGTGGGCATCTCTGCCAATCTCTGGGAGGGAGGAAACTTGATGGGGCTGGAGGGGGCCGTGCTTTCCGGGGAAGAGACTGCTCTGTGGCGTTTGGGGAAGACGGTGAAGGAGTTGCGGGACTGGAGGCGCAGGTTGGCAAGGGCACGAGCCTGGATGTCCCCGGAAGGCAGCAGGGAGAGGTCAGGGCGGGGCGAGGGGCGGATCTTGAACCCTGGAGAGGGGGGAGACATCAGGGGTGTGGTGGGGCTGGCAGGGGACTCGGCACGAGCACAGCAGGTTTCCGGAGAGCATGGCACCTTGGATTTGGGGGGCACTTCTGTGCTCTCCCAATCGCTCTCTCGGAAAGGCTTGGTCTGGGGCCCATCTGCCTTCTCTCTGGGGTTGACAACCACACTGTGTCCCCCACTCACCTCAAAACGCTGGCGGTAGGAAGATACTGATTGAGGGGGTCCAGCAGAGTGCAGGATGCTGTCAGGCTCATAAAGAGGGGGCTGTAGATTTGGTTTGGAAGACTGGGAGCTGGGGAAGACTGAGGAAGATGACTGTGTGTTGCCTAGGGTGCGGACTGGTGAGCTAGGCTGGGCGTGTGATTTGTATTTTGGCACCAGATCTGGTTGTGGCTTGGGTCGTTGTCTTGGCCTGCTTGAACTGATCTCCAAGTCCAGTAGGTTATCTGTGCTGCGAGACTTGGGTTGCAGTTTTCCGTAGTTGCTGTCAAATTTCTGCAGCATGCGGCTCACCCTGCCCTGACCCTCTCCTGTCTCGAATGCGCCCTCGTGACAAGGATGACTTAGCGTGCTCAAGTTCTCCTCGCTCCTGCTTAGTGTGGTGTCATAAATAACCACCTCCTTTGCCCGTATCTCGGTCACCCCACCAGCTCTCCTGTCCAAGAGGTCATTGAGGGAGCTGTAACTGCTTAGCCCATTCTGCTGCAGATAAGACCCGCTTTTTATTCCACTGGCCCCCGGAAAGTAATCCGGATCGGATTCTATGATAATGATATTCTCAGCGCGTATAGTCCGAATTCCAGGTACACTGCCATACAATTCCAGTATGTGCTGGACGGGACGAATGGCACACTCCCTGTCCTGCCGTTTCTTTCGCTCCTTCTCCAGTTTGATGAAGGGGTTCTCCTGCAATGGGCCTAGACTGTCCTGCAGAACCAGGCTTTCCTGTTCCTCGCCATCGTTTACCGTTTTCTCCGAGTCATACGGGTCGGTGGCAGTCAAGGGGTCTTTGTTTGTTTTCACCGGCGAGAGCTCTGGGGAGGTGGGGGAACTGCCACGCTTGCCTGCAAAGTGCTGGCTCGCTGGAATGATGGTGTAGTTCCGAACTGAATCAGCGTTGCTTTCATTGTCTTTTTTGGGGGCGCTGCTGTTTCCCGTTACTTCGCCATTAACCCGCGATGAGCTCGCGCTAGGGCAAGGCTCAGCCGCTCCTGCTCCAGACCCGCCACCCTTTGCTTTCCTCCGCTCCAGAATCTCTCGTTTCCAGGCCGGCATCGTCGGGCTCTCCTGCCCAGCCTCCTGGCGGAGAACACGGACTTCTCCTCCACCAGACATTGTGGGGAGAAATGTAATGTATCCGGGAGATGGTGTTCCCCGACTGGGAAAGAAAGCTGTATGTCGCTGTACCTGCAGCGCCGAAAATCGCATACACACTTACATCCCCACGGTCTCTTTCGGTCTTTCTGCGTTCCTTTTCCTCTGTCTGTGACTCCTGCCCCGCCCTCCGCACCTGTAAATCTACGTCATTATTCAGTTTTAAGAACAGCGCCCCAAGAAGCAACCTCATTTGGTGATATCGATTTGGATACACCCCATTTTCACAGAGTACCACCCATCAAAGGAAATCCCTCCTCTTTCTATTGTTGAGTAAAGAGGAACTGTCAGTCAAGGAAATTCAGTTCAGCCCCACTTTTACGGTTTAACCCTTTCAGTGAATAAATATAAATATTTTATCATAAAAGCACGTATCGACTCCTCAATTGTTCTTAAAACATTTTTTAAAAAATACATTTAATTTCTATTTAATTACTGACCTAAACATGAAAGGTACCATTAAATGGTTTTAATAGATTAAAGTATTTAAAGATGTGTGTGGAGCAGAGCAAATTATCGACCATCAGTGTCCAAGACCAATACATTTAAAGTCCCTGCTGTTGCCTTGCACTCTAAATAAAAGGGTGCTGGATATAAGATAATTAATTTGGTCAAGCTATGCCTACTACTATTCTACTAGTTTTTTAGGGAAAACTTTAGATGAAATCCTGTGGATTGGATCATATTCGATTCTCTCACCTTAATCCATGTAATAATAGGAAAACAAGAGATTGGTGCTTGATAGGCCTAAAATGGTCAAACAGCTCAACATGTATTTTATTTTCCAAAATGAAGCTTATGCAGCCTTGCCCATGATATTAGCGATTATGACTTTTCCTTCCATGAAAGTTCATACAGGAGTGAGTTCCTTTTATTACTTGAACGGCCTTGCCAATGTTGGTTTAGGCATAGGAAATTGAGTGGGTCACACGCCCATCTTCAATGTAAATAGCGACACCTTGTGCCCACATTTCGTCGTCATAAGGTATAACATACCAAAGATCTAAGTCTACATGGGACATAACGGCATGGAATCAGTTCAGCATTGTCCAAAAGAGGGCTGATTAATGTTTCATAGATTTCTGATGAGATTAAATAATATTACATTATCAACTTTACCAGCTTAAATGTTTATTTACACATATATACAAACAACAACAAGGTTACCAAAAACGAGCAGATAAGAAAAGGAGAAAAAAAAAACTGGCGACAGTCTAACCAAATTCAAGACAGTACTTCAATTATCCCTCCCCAGCACCACATTTCACGTTAGGAATTAAATTACACTTTGAAGGATAAAATTAGGCCATGCTTGAACAAGAGGACCATAACACAGATCAAATACGATACATTTTATCCACAGGCAGCAATGTTCATGGGAGAGCCATGCAGACAAAGCGCATGGAAACACTGTCCTCAGACGAGGTCAGAAACTGAGGGGAAACCCATGACCCTCATCTCCAGCCATTAGTCCACCGAGTATTTGACAATAGTCTGTTAATTAAAACAACCCACCTGTATAGACGGGTTGGCTCACAACGTCACGAAAGTGATCCAAGCGCATCGATGTGGCCCGGAATGCATGCGTTGTTATGATAGCTAGCAATAATAGTGAATTTCGTTTCGCATGGCCCGGTGCCCAAGGTGGGTAGGATAATTCACTTAAGACCTCCGTCTACCCGGGGCCATGCAAAATTAACTCGACCATTGACAAGAACCTGCCATGAGGGGAATGGAAGGTGGGTCGTTGCAGCTTGTATCTTCTTATTGATATCATATCTTGTTTAGAGGTGTTTTCGCTAGCTAGCTAACCAACAATGTATTTGAGAGACAGCAAGTACTCATTGTGCAAATGTATTTATGTTTTCAATAAACATTGAAAGTAAATATAGTTTACATGTTGTCAACAATCTAAGCCAGGGATGGCGAACTTTGGGGGTCACAATTCTGAACTCATGAGGTCTGGATCTGTGTACCTACATCCATACATCCAGACACACATTTTATTTTGTACCTTTATTTAACTAGGCAAGTCAGTTAAGAACAAATTCTTATTTTCAATGACGGCCTAGGAACAGTGGGTTAACAGGGGCAGTATGACAGATTTTTACCTTGATCTTGCAACCTTTTGGTTACTTGTCCAACCCTCTAACCACTAGGCTACCCTGCCACCCCAACATGCCTTAAGAGCCAGCCCTAACCTTTTGGGGGCCCTACCTTTTGCCCCCCTACCTTGCAAGCAAAACGTGACAGCGGAAGGAATAATATGCAGTTTTACAGCTAATTTCCTGATATTCTACAGATTCTACCTTAGGGAGTGAAATGTTTGCTGTTTTTAATTTGATATCTGAGTGAGTAACAAAATCAATGGGGCCCCCCTGGTCGATAATTAGACAACGTTTAAATAGCTGGCAAGACTAATTTACCAATCTAAAAAATGTTAGCTGACATGGTATAATTGAGTGACTGTCAGTGACTGACATAACATGAGAAAAACTGCTGATACACAACCAAATTTGCCCAACCCTTATCTAAGCCAACCCGGTCTGGGTTTTTTTCCCCCCATAGTTCGATTTTCGATTTTGTTGCTAAACAAAACCGCCCCTGGTCTCAGTTGACGCGGCAGGCGCGAATCATCAGCAGCTGCAGGAGGATGAAGAGCGGTGAGACAATGAGACCAAACCACAGATCGCGCGCCTGCTCCTGCTCTGCCAGCTTCTGGCACAGCAGCACCTCACACACCAGCTTGAGGCTGAGCACCGTCAGCACCCATAGCAACCTCAGCACTGCCAGCCTTTTCTCATTCTCCTGGTACAGCCGGATGGACACGATGGCTGTGAAGTAGGTGCTGAGGCCATCAGCGGCAAACAGAGGGATGAAGACCAGCCACCAGCTCATCCCTGGGTCAAAGAAGTCAGCCCGTAGCGCTACCAGCACGCTGAAAACCAGCAGAGCCCCCAGTTGGAGGAAGAGCTCAAAAGTGGCAAAGCCCAGCCATTGGACCAGCTCCCGCAGAGAGAACAGCATTGCCTTAAGGTGGAGGAAGTAGACAGGTGGACTGTTCAACCAGGGATGAGCTGGTCACTGGTTCGACTCAGGAGAGGTGATGTTCCAGACTCAGGGTGGTAAAGTGTGAAGGAAAGGAGACATGGACGTCTGGGCAGGAATCCACAGAAGGCAATAGAAGAGGAACTGCTGCACAGACGATAAAGTTCATCTACATCATTGAAGACAGTGGGGGGCAGAGAGGACGGAATACTGTGAGCCAGTGATGAGCTTCACATGTGGAGGATGTCTTCAAAGAATCAAGGTGTTCTGCCTTTATTTAGAAACAGAGATATTTTATTCAGAGCATGACAACAAAATGTAACTTCCATTTATTAAAATGGCCATACACTGAACATCAGTGACAATAACTGTTTACTTCAGTTCCCTTTTACCAAATTACATTGTAACAAGCTTGAAGTCGATTGAAACAAACGTATCAAAAGTTGCAAACATTGTAACAATCTCAATCTGTAAGGTTAGTCTAGACGAAACTGATGTGTCGTTCAGAAATACAATGGTTCGAGAGTAGTGATGATAGTTGAAATCGCAAACGAATAACATCTGTCTAGTAGTTAACCGATCAAATGCTGTATTGTCAGATTATTCAGATAGTTAGCTAACGTTAGCTGAGCTACAGTCAGACAGTGCTAGCACAATGAGCTAGCTCGCTATCTACAGAATCTCGTAGCGAAGCCCTTCTTCATCTCATACTAGCTAGCTACAATCACCACATACAGCTATTTCTCCTTCTTTGCATGTGTGAACTGATGGGGGTTATTGTATGACATTACAAGGTTTTAACAACAGTTTGTGGTTTTACCTTAATTCATTGAGTTCCGATTTTTTCGTAATATTTTCCTTCCTTCACTGAGATAGTGTACAATCGCGAGAATTTGTACGTTCACGGAATTTACGGTGGCCGGTTAGTGCGTGAGACTAGTGCAAGCGAAAGCCAATGAGCAAGGACGTACTGTACAAGGTAAGAACACGAACATTAACCTTGTTGTATGTTAGTTTATGCTGCTAAATTACGTTTTGGATGTTGCAAGGTGAACAAGTTATACATCTGCAGAATATGAGCAGGAGGAGTTGCAAGTGTGCTTGCTATAGCCGTTTGGTGTATGGAGCACATGATTCTTTATCGAATAAATTGAAGTTAGCTTTCTGTCATTTTTGTTTTAAACCTATTGTTTAATAACATATTTAGCTTAAGCATTACTAATAGTGGGTGTTGTGTGTCATAAAGCACAATATTGTAAACTTGCTTTCTAAATCAGTCATTTAACTATCGTTGTATTTTTAGTTTATCAAACGCGCTTTTTTTCGTCAGGTATCGCTTTAAACGTTACTCGTTTCCAGCTGTGAACTTTTGATGTCAGGTGTCAAAGCATGCATTTTGCTTCTCTGGTCCGCGTGCTTATGGATAGTTCCTAAGACAATCTCCACCCATTTGATTCGAATATAATTACCTGGTTATTTGAATAAAATCAGCCATTTTAATATAGATGTAGACCCTTTCATGTTAATAAATCTTTAAATTATATAATTAAACGGATCTGGGATGTGCTTTCGTAAATGTGAACAATTACTCTTGCTCACGTTGTGTGAAAACCACTGCTGTCACTCAGGGTCATCCAATTGTTTCGTTTAAGTCGGGTTTCACGCGTGCCTGGTCAGTTAATGTGGGTGAATGTGTAAACCATTCTCTCATTCCAATGCCTCTCAGAAATGTGGGCGTGAATATAAGTTCCATTGTCAAACACCTCTCTCTTCCTCTCTCTCAGGGCAAAGATGCAACCCGTCGAGTCTCTCCTCCACAGTGGCTATTTCCACCCAACACTCAGATACTGGCAGACCTGTGCCTCAGACTTGAGACCTGAGAACCTCATCTACCCCATCTTCATCACGTAATGTCTCTCCTCTACCACATAGACACTAGGATGTCTTGATGTTGTGATACAAATGTCAAAGTAAGGTAAACTGTACAGTACCAGTGAGAAGTTTGTACACACCAACTCATTCAAGGCTTGTTTCTTTATTTGTACAATGTTCCACATTGTAGAATAATAGTGAAGACATAAAACTATGAAATAACACGTATGTTTGAAAAAGTTTTTAAAAATGAGCATATGTGGGAACTCCTTCAAGACTGCTGGAAAAGCATTCCTCTTGAAGCTGGTTGAGAGAATGCCAAGAGTGTGCAAAGCTGTCATCAAGGCAAAGGATGGCTACTTTGAAGAATCTCAAATATAAAATATATTTTGATTTGTTTAACTCTGTTTTTTTTTTTGGTTACTATATGATTCCATATGTGTTATTTCATCGTTTTGATGTCTTCACTATTATTCTACAATGTAGAAAATAGTCAAATTACTGAAAAACCCTTGAATGAGGTGTGTCTAAACTTTTGACTGGTACTGTATATATTTGGGTGGCTATGTGTTTTTGTGACATGGCAGCTTTCTGGTTCTTTTCTCCAACAGTGACAGCCCTGATGCTGTGGAGCCCATCGCTAGTCTACCTGGCCAGGCCAGGTAATGACACCAGATTACCTGTTCATTTGGTTTATAATCTCATCTATGATAATTGCTCATCTATGCTGGGTACAGTAGTTGAATACCCCCAATGTGCTATTAATGTATCATGTATTGTAATCATATTTTAAAACATATGACTTTGAAACAAAAATACTTTCAATTAGAATTATCATGGCTATCTGATTGAGTGAGAATGAGCGGGGGATGGGACCATTGAGAGCAAGGCTGTGACCTCCAGATAAATACTGTGAGGCAGGGTGGATCCAGAGCCAACAACTGGGCCAAGATAAGAAGAGAATCCATTAGCTTTTTGTCCCTCACAACCCTCTCTTATCATGCACCATTCGGTTACAATAAAGTAGGCTGTAAACCAATACTGAGCCCTAAACCTTGGTACTATTATGTGTCAGAGTTGAAAATACTGTGTCTATAGTTCAAATCAAATCCCAGTTTATTTGTCACGTGCCCCGAATACAACAGACCTTACAGTGAAATGCTTACTTACAGGCTCTAACCAATAGTCCAAAAAGGGTATTAGGTGAACAATAGGTAAGTAAAGAAATAAAAAGACAGTGAAAAATAACAGAAGCAAGACTTTATACAGTAGCGAAGCTATAAAAGTAGCAAGGCTACATACAGACACCGGTTAGTCAGGCTGATTGAGGTAGTATGTACATGAGATATGGTTAAAGTGACTATGCGTATATGATGATGGGTGGTGGGACATAATGCAGACAGCCCGGTTAGCCAATGTGCGGGAGCACTGGTTGGTCGGCCCAATTTGAGTTAGTATGTACATGAATGTATAGTTAAAGTGACAATGCATATATGATAAACAGAGAGTAGCAGCAGCGTAAAAGAGGGGTTGGGGGGGCACACAATGCAAATAGTCCGGGTAGCCATTTGATTACCTGTTCAGGAGTCTTATGGCTTGGGGGTAAAAACTGTTGAGAAGCCTATTTGTCATAGACTTGGCACTCCGATAGTTATCTGACTTCGGCAGTTATCTAACTTACTAAGACTGATTTGGTTTGTTGCCCAAGGCAAACATGATTTTAGGCCATTGGAGATCAAATACATCACAATGCATTGCTAATGAAGTGTCACTATGTAATTGCTTGCCTCAAAGTTGTATTGAAATAGCACTTTGTTGTTTGTCCATTCCCTGTGTCTCCCTCAATCTATTTTTTTCTCTTCTCAGATATGGAGTGAATAAACTGGAGGGCATGCTACGCCCCCTTGTGGAAAAGGGCTTGAAGTGTGTGCTGATTTTCGGAGTGCCTGCAAAAATAGCTAAGGTACCAGTAAACTATACTGTATCAAAAATATAAACGCAACATGTAAAGTGTTGGTCCCATGTTCCATGAGCTGAAATAAAAGATCCCTGAAATTTTCCATACAGACAAAAAACATATTTCTCTCCAATTTTGTGCAGTTATTTGTTTACGTCCCTGTTAGTGAGCATTTCTCATTTGCTGAGATAGTCAATCCACCTCACAGGTGCTGTAATATCAAGAAGCTGTTTAAACAGCATGATCATTATATAGGTGCACCTTGTGCTGGGGACAATAAAAGGCCACTCTAAAATGTGCAGTTTTGTCACACAACACAATGACACAGATGTCTCAAGTTTTGAGGAAGCATGCAATTGTCATGCCGACTGCAGGAACGTCCACCAGAGCTGTTACCAGAGAATTTAATATTAATGTCTCTACCATAAGCCGCCTCCAACGTCATTGGAGAGAATTTGGGAGTACTTCCAACCAGCCTCACAACCGCAGACCATGTGTAACCACACCAGCCCAGGACCTCCACATCCGGCTTTTTCACCTGTGGTATCGTCTGAGACCAGCAACCCGGACAGCTGATGAAACTGAGGAGTATTTGTCTGTAATAATAATTTTGTGGGGGAAAACTCATTCTGATTGGCTGGGTCTGGCTCCCCATTGGGTGAGCCTGGTTTCCAAGTGGGTGGGCCTATGTCCTCCCAAGCCAACTCATGGCTGCACCCCTGCCCAGTCATGTGAAATCCATAGATTAGGGCCTAATGAATTTATTTAAATTGACTGATTTCCTTTATATGATCTGTAACTCAGTAAAATTGTTGCATGTTGCATTTATATTTTTGTTTAGAGTGTGTATATATAGGTATTTCTATGAACTAGGGTACCAGTGAGGATTTCCTACACTGGACAACTTGTTACAGCTGTTGATAAGTCATTGATAATAATCAGCATTTTTTCCCCCCCATGTCATTACATTAAGATATGGGGGGATTGTGGCTATCTATATTGAATACGATTCACAAGTTGATTTAAAACCTATGCTTAACCTTTTATCATGGTTGGTGTTTTGACGGATTTGTCTAAAATCGTGTGACATAAAACAACTTTTCTTTCCTTGCATTTATGGCAGTGTAAATTTTTGTTATATAATATTATGCATTAATCAGTTAAATTAGACATTGAACTTGAACCCTTTAAGAATCCTGGATCTAATTGTTGGACAGTTTTTTGTAACTCAGAAATGCAGTGTAACTACGTAACATTTAGTTTCTCCTTATGTTACGGGGTGAAAATCAAATAAATGATGTACGCGATTGCAAAATCGAATGCTTCTAACCAAAAGGGTCACCTTACGTTGATACTTAAAACCTAAGTCAATACTGCCATTAAATTAGTTCTTCAATAATTATGCATAATACTTGATGGAGGCGCATTTGTGTCCATTTGATGTTACACCAGTGTAATTTTCACATGTCATCTGATCCAGGAAGGAATTGTCAGAATGACAGTCAAGTGATGAACAGCTGTTGTGATAGTGCATGCGATGCAACAACAGCCCAAGAGCTGGAAAAAAGGTGTACACAAGGAATGTCCTGAATATTTTGGTGTCTCATTCCTTACATTGGTGAAGACAGTTGTGCCTGGATCTAATATCTCTAGCGAATTGATATTGATCATCTGTTGTTGTCTGCTTGATTGACAGCAGGGTCTCATTAGATTTAACAGAGAAGGCATTAAGATAATGAGTCTGTCTTTGTGCCACAGATTGGACAGAGTTAACTGTGCACAATTGTGTAGGATATTCTGGATATAATGACAAGCCTAGTGGAATTATTCACAATATGATCAGGTAATGAAATAACATGACAAATACATTTTGTTTTCCATGTTACACCTGCAAAAAAATAATGTGTTGGGAGGGGGGGGGGGGTTCTATATTAAGCCCTACATGTACAATTTATATAAATTATACAATTGTATAACTGAGGTCCTTAAAAATTACAATGAAGTGCTTGAAAAAAGTCCCTGAAAGTCCTTGAATTTTGCTTGCCAATGTCTTTATGAACCCTGCTTAGAGTATGTATAGTTCTAGGCCTACAGTCGTGGCCAAAAGTTTTGAGAATGACACAAATATACATTTTCACAAAGTCTGCTGCCTCAGTTTGTAGGATGGCAATTTGCATATACTCCAGAATGTTATGAAGAGTGATCAGATTAATTGCAATTAATTGCAAAGTCCCTCTTTGCCATGCAAATGAACCGAATCCCCCAAAAACATTTCCACTGCATTTCAGTCCAGCCACAAAAGGACCAGCTGACAACATGTCAGTGATTCTCTCGTTAACACAGGTGTGAGTGTTGACGAGGACAAGGCTGGAGATCACTCTGTCATGCTGATTGGGTTTGAATAACAGACTGGAAGCTTCAAAAGGAGGGTGGTGCTTGGAATCATTGTTCTTCCTCTGTCAGCCATGGTTACCTGCAAGGAAGAATGTGCCGTCATCATTGCTTTGCACAAAAAGGGCTTCACAGGAAAGGATATTGCTGCCAGTAAGATTGCACCGAAATCAACCATTTATCGGATCATCAAGAACTTCAAGGAGAGCGGTTCAATTGTTGTGAAGAGTGCTTCAGGGCGCCCAAGAAAGTCCAGCAAGCGTCAGGACCATCTCCTAAAGTTGATTCAGCTGCGGGATCGGGGCACCACCAGTACAGAGCTTGCTCAGGAATGGCAGCAGGCAGGTGTGAGTGCATCTGCACGCACAGTGAGGCGAAGACTTTTGTAGGATGGCCTGGTGTCAAGAAGGGCAGCAAAGAAGCCACTTCTCTCCAGGAAAAACATCAGGGACAGACTGATATTCTGCAAAAGGTACAGGGATTGGACTGCTGAGGACTGGGGTAAAGTCATTTTCTCTGATGAATCCCCTTTCCGATTGTTTGGGGCATCCGGAAAAAAGCTTGTCCGGAGAAGACAAGGTGAGCGCTACCATCAGTCCTGTGTCATGCCAACAGTAAAGCATCCTGAAACCATTCATGTGAGGGGTTGCTTCTCAGCCAAGGGAATGGGCTCACTCACAATTTTCCTAAGAACACAGCCATGAATAAAGAATGATACCAACACATCCTCCGATAGGAACTTCTCCCAACCATCCAGGAACAGTTTGGTGACGAACAATGGCTTTTCCAGCATGATGGAGCACCTTGCCATAAGGCAAAAGTGATAAGTGGCTCGGGGAACAAAACATCAATATTTTAGGTCCATGGCCAGGAAACTCCCCAGACCTTAATCCCATTGAGAATTTGTGGTCAATCCTCAAGAGGCGGGTGGACAAACAAACAACCCACAAATTCTGACAAACACCAAGCATTGATTATGCAAGAATAGGCTGCCATCAGTCAGGATGTGGCCCAGAAGTTAATTGACAGCATGCCAGGGCGGATTGCAGAGGTCTTGAAAAAGAAGGGTCAACACTGCAAATATTGACTCTTTGCATCAACTTCATGTAATTGTCAATAAAAGCCTTTGACACTTATGGAATGCTTGTAATTATACTTCAGTGTTCCATAGTAACATCTGACAAAAATATTTAAAGACACTGAAGCAGCAAACTTTGTGGAAATTAATATTTGTGTCATTCTCAAAACTTTTGGCCACGACTGTATGTTGTTGTTGTATAGGTGGAGTTATGGGCCAATATGCATACATTCATTTTTATTCCTCTAAGTACACATGTGGTACTGCATGAAAATCATTTCTGTTTGTTTTAAAACATTTTGTAGTGTTGATCCCAATATCACACATTGGCCCTAATTATTTATAGAAAGACCGATACAGATGTAGGATCTTAATTTGATCACTTTTGTTGAGAATTTTAAAAACTATTCTTACGTTAGTAATTTCCACTTTAACATTTCAGACTTGATTTGACCTAATGTAAAATGTATCAACCCCTACAATAAATGTCAATGAATTATAATCCACAGAATAATTCACATTTCCTGTTGCTGCAGGATTATTAACCTGCTGTAGCAAACTGTCTCAATTTAAGATCCTATATCTGTATGCACTTGGTATGTATTTAAAAGGCTGACGCCAGATTTCTTGCACACCTTGTCATCCTCTCAGGATGAGAGAGGTTCGGGTGCAGACACAGACAATACTCCGGCTGTGTTGGCTGTGAAGAAGATAAAGTCTCTTTTCCCTGACCTGCTGATGGCCTGTGACGTCTGCCTCTGTCCCTACACCTCACATGGACACTGTGGTCAGTCACTCTCAATCACATTCCATTTGTCTAAAACTAATGCAAATATAATTTATTTTGATTGACAGTACATTGTTATAAGACTGCCCTCTGATTCTCCTTCAGGAATCTTGCGGGAGGATGGCACTCTGGACAATGGTGCCAGTTGCCAACGTTTGGCAGAAGTGGCATTGGCCTATGCCCGCGCTGGTGAGTTTGTTCACTCCTCACCCCTCTGTTTTCTACTCACTTCTAAAAATAGTGTTTATCAATACCAATGTTGATATTGTTTATGAGGCCTTATACCCATGTCAATAGTTTAAGATCTCTTGTTTGTCTCGTACAGGCTGTCACATCATTGCACCCTCTGATATGATGGATGGGCGAGTGGGAGCTATCAAACATTCACTGATGTCTAATGACATGGGCAACAAGGTAACGGATGGGAGCACTAGTTTGTACATAAAAATAGAACGCATATTCTAATGGACTCAATAAGGAAAGGGAAACTTGCCTTAAGGAAATCCTCAGGAAGGAACCCATTTGCTAAACGGCAGAATTTCCTGAATGAAAATGTCCAAGAAAATACATGTATTTCCTCCTCCTCATCAGGTGTCAGTGCTGAGTTACAGTGCCAAGTTTGCTTCCTGTTACTATGGTCCCTTCAGGTAACAATTGATTGTAAAACTTAAGATGGGCAGAAAAGGCATTACTTACACGTTACCATTTGACAAGATGTTCTAAGATCTATTATTATGTGTGTGTAGAGATGCAGCACAGTCCAAGCCAGCATTTGGAGATAGGCGCTGTTATCAGCTGCCCTCCGGTGCAAGGGGCCTGGCACTACGAGCTGTGGTAAGAAAGTGTCTGAAGTCCGTCCATGTGTATTAGGGGGAGATCGTGTTTGTGTCAGAGATCTTCTGTTTACCCAGCTGGTTGAGGTTTTGTTTATGGTTTTATCTCAGGACAGAGATGTCAAGGAGGGAGCAGATATGCTGATGGTGAAGCCAGGACTGCCCTATCTGGACATAGTGAGGGAGGTCAAAGACAAGGTCAGTATGTTCTCGCTCATTAACCCCTTTCTGTCTGGTAACAGTGTTTCAGGCTCTGGGAGTGGTGTTGATAGTTTGAGCTAAATAACCACACCACACTAAATACACATCCAAGCTTTTCATCAGTTATCTATAAAGACTACAAAACTTGCAAAAAAAGAAACAGCCCTTTTTCAGGACCCTGTCTTTCAAAGATAATTCGTAAAAATCCAAATAACTTCACAGATCTCCATTGTAAAGGGTTTAAACACTGTTTCCCATGCTTGTTCAATGAACCATAAATAATTAATGAACATGCACCTGTGGAACGGTCGTTAAGACACTAACAGCTTACAGACGGTAGGCAATTAAGGTCACAGTTATGAAAACTTAGGACACTAAAGAGGCCTTTCTACTGACTCTGGAAAAACACCAAAAGAAAGATGCTCAGGGTCCCTGCTCATCTGCGTGAACTTCCCTTAGGCATGCTGCAAGGAGATATGAGGACTGCAGATGTGGCCAGGGCAATAAATTGCGATGTCTGTACTGTGAGATGCCTAAGACAGCGCTACAGGGAGACAGGACGGACATCGTCCTCGCAGTGGCAGACCACAACACCTGCACATGATTGGTACAACCGAACATCACACCTGCGGGACAGGTACAGGATGGCAACAACAACTGCCTGAGTTACACCAGGAACGCACAATCTCTCCATCAGTGCTCAGACTGTCCGCAATAGGCTGAGAGAGGCTAAACTGAGGGCTTGTAGGCCTGTTGTAACTGTCAAAAACGTCACCAATGGGCACAAACCCACTGTCGTTGGACCAGACAGGACTGGCAAAAAATGCTCTTCACTGACAAGTCGCGGTTTTGGCTCACCAGGGGTGATGGTCGGATTCGCATTTATCGTCAAAGGAATGAGTGTTACATTTAGGCCTGTACTTTGGAGCGGGGTCAATTTGGAGATGGAGGGTCCGTCATGGTCTGGGACGGTGTGTCACAGCATCATTGGAATGAGCTTGTTGTCATTGCAGGCAATCTCAACGCTGTGCGTTACAGGGAAGACTTCCTCCTCCCTCATGTGGTACCCTTCCTGCAGGCTCATCCTGACATGACCCTCCAGCATGACCATGCCACCAGCCCTACTGCTTGTTCTGTGTGTGATTTCCTGCAAGACAGGAATGTCAGTGTTCTGCCATGGCCAGTGAAGAGCCAGTGATGGCCATCTCAATCCCATTGAGTACGTCTGGGACCTGTTGGATCGGAGAGTGAGGGCTAGGGCCATTCCCCCCAGAAATGCCTGGGAAGTTGCAGGTGCCTTGGTGGAAGAGTGGGGTAACATCTAACAGCAAGAACTGGCAAATCTGGTGCAATCCATGAGGGGGAGATGCACTGCAGTACTTAATTCAGCTGGTGGCCACGCCAGATACAGACTGTTACTTTGATTTGTCAAAACCCCCCCCTCCCTTTTGTGCAGGGACACATTATTCCATTTCTGTTAGTCACATGTCTGTGGGACTTGTTCAGTTTATGTCTCAGTTGTTGAATCTTGTTATGTTCATACAAATATGTACACATGTTAAGTTTGCTGAAAATAAACACAGTTGACAGTGAGAAGATGTTTCTTTTTTTGCTGAGCTTACATGTTTTCACTATCTTTCACAATAGTTTCATCTGCTCCATCGCTTTCTTACCATCCTTCTCTGGTCTCTTCCAGCACCCCACTCACCCACTGGCAGTGTATAATGTGTCAGGGGAATTTGCCATGCTGTGGCATGGGGCCCAGGCTGGAGCTTTTGACCTGCGCACCGCTGTACTGGAGTCTATGACTGCCTTCCGCAGGGCAGGTGAGAGGGGATGGGAGACTTTGGGTCTGGAGGAACAGTGCTCTGTTCTCTATAGAGAGAGTGAGTTCTACTGCTCTAGTTGTATATTCTTCCCTCTGCTCTAGGTGCTGACATCATCATCACCTACTATACACCTCAACTGCTCACCTGGCTGAAAGAGTAACAGACAGAAGGATGGACATAAAGATGGATCATGTGACAAACTCCTTTTTACCTAGCTGTGCAAGGCTGACCTACACTGACAAATGGTGTCTATTCAAACCAAACTGACATGTGAGAACAGGCAATCTATCTTCATACATTAATTTACAGTTTATTTTTCTATATAACATTGTTACGTCATATTGTTTTTTTTCTTTGTGTGCAGCAACCACTAATTCTCACCAAAGGTGGGAGTCTTGGCGCTAGTAGACACATATGTAAAGCGTATCAAATTCGCTTTGAAGGGTTTGTCTGTTAGATGAAAGAATGGTAATATAAAATATGTTGATTTTGTTTTATGGGCATTATTTACTATTCTATAGTTTTCTAAATAGAGTATCAAGAATATAGGCCTTGACTTGTTATAGCTCTGTGACGTCTGTAATAGCTCTGGCTTTAGCGCTGACATTTAGCAGTGGTTGTAAGGTTGGGTCAAGAAACCTGTAAAGATCTTTTTTTACCAGGGTAAATGGTCCTGACCCAGAAAATAGAGATTTGTTAGATAACAGCAATAAAGCTACAATCAAGTCTGAAATGTGCTCCATCAAGTAACATTTTCTTAATTACATATAACTTTGTTCAATACGTTTGTCATAGATTTGACTAAATATAATGAAAGCAAAATAGGTTGCAGTTCAGATACACTCAACTCTGCTGGTTACCTTCTGTACTTGGGTGTTGTCAGATATATCCACCTCCCAAACAAGGAGTTTACAGACAAGTCGTCATTATCACAAGCACAGAGGAAAAGTACCGCCTAGACATATGCAGAACTATCTAATTCTGTACTAATCAGTGAAATCTTAAAGGAAGGATGCATTTTCAAAGTACAAAAACTCTACCCCTAGTCCCTCTCTAAAATAGCCATCTAAGAGAGAATCTTATTGGCTTGAGGGTTTTCACTGGATGGTGCCCCTTTGAAGACTGTCCACACATCCTCCCCTGCAAAATAGAAAAACAGGTAGAAGTTTAACATGCTTTACTCAGCTACTATACCTACACACACCCATAGATTTGACAGGACACATGAAACTTAATGTAAACTAGACATACACATTTTGGCAGGTCAAAACACTTACCCCTGAGCTGGTATTGTCAACCTGTAGCTGATTTGATCTTTCCTGAGGGGCAGCAGCAGGAAACTATGCTGTCAGCCACATAGGACAGCACTGAGAAGGGACACAATTTCTTAATGTGCAATATTACAGTATGTGTCTGTTTCAGTGCTTGTATTTTCCTCATCCTATGTTCATTACATTGTTATTACTTATATACTAGGGCTCTTCGTTAGGAGAACAGATATTTTTTAACTCCAGTGAATTTCAAAGCTTTCTATTTTGTCTGCCAATCTTTTGTCATCTGTAAATTATGCACAATCGGGAGCATCCTGTCATCACCACCATGTACGGCAACTGCACCGCCCTCAACTGCAAGGCTCTCCAGAGGGTAGTGCGGTCTGTACAACGCATCACAGGGGGCAAACTAGCTGCTCTCTGTGACACCTGCAGCACCCGATGTCACAGAAAGGCCAAAAGATCATCAAGGACAACAATGACCCGAGCCACTGCCTGTTCACCCCGCTATCATCCAGAAGGCGAGGTCAGTACAGGTGCATCAAAGCTGGGACCGAGAGACTGAAAAACAGCTTCTATCTTAAGGCCATCATTCTGTTAAACAGCCATCACTAACATAGAGAGGCTGCTGTCAACATACAGACTCAAATCTCTGGCCACTTTAATAAATTGACTTAATAAAGGTATCACTAGTCACCTTAAGTTGGGGCGGCAGGGTAGCCTAGTGGTTAGAGCAGCCTAGTGGTTAGAGCATTGGACAAGTAACCGGAAGGTTGCAAGTTCAAACCCCCGAGCTGTCGTTCTGCCCCTGAACAGGCAGTTAACCCACTGTTCCTAGGCCGTCATTGAAAATAAGAATTTGTTCTTGCCTAGTTAAGTAAAGATAAAATAAAAAAATAATGCCACTTTAATAATGTTGCCTATGCCGCACTGCCATCACTCATCCATATATTTATATGTACATATTCTTATTCATCCCTTATATTTGTAGGTAGTTGTGAATTTGTTAGATTAGTAGAACTTTAGATTCCGATTATTCACAATACAATCCTGCACTTTAGTCTACCTACAAGGGCAACCAGCAAAGCTATGCGACAGGCTGGTAAAATGATACCACCCCTGTCAGGTTTCAAGTTGTAACTCCTTGGCCAATTGAGAAAAATCCTAACCATTCTCTTATAGGTGTCTTATTTTGATGAGCATGAAAAGGAATTACTCTAGAAAATGGTAAATTATTGCATTCATTGAATGTGTACAATTTTGATTTTAGTTAAAGATTGAGTAAATGATGGTATATTAGACTTGTAATTATTTGTTATATAATGTTGTAATTTTCTTACCGCTGAAGATGAGTCACATCATGGGTTGGCTTCAGAAGATGATCTTGGTCATAGACTATATGGGTTGTGGTAGGTAGCTTGTACAGTCACAGGAGCTGAAGAAAGGTGCTCAGTTCTATGCAAGCGCTCTAGCTGTTGGAGGTGTGTGCAGACTGCACAGACAAGCCAATGAGAGAACATTCATCATCACTGATGCCTGCATCAGCAATTATGTATGAATAATGCAGAGGAAACTCACTCTGCTAAACTGTCAAAAAATGTATTTGTCAAATATTTTCAACAAATACATGATTTTGCTCATTCTATTTTCCTCTACCCAAGAATACATTGAGTAGGCCCATCTTTTATACACACAATATATATTGTGTATTTGTTTACTATTGTTATTAGTTTTGTGTTTATAAACCTCTCTGATAGTGCACAATAATTCCCTAACGACCAATTGCTGCTATGTACTTGATTGGTTTACCCCTGGTTTTAATGTCTGGTTTACCATTCTGATGAGATGGCGAGTGTTCTGTTATCCATTTGTCGGGTCTATAACATGTGGGACAGGAGACTTCTCGCGTTTGTCACTAGTGACCACCAACCACCCGAATTTATGATTTCATGATTATTATTTTTTACAATCGAGTCTTACAGGTGCAGAACATTGTCATTTTTCCTGGTTCGCTAGCTACAGTAGCTACCTCTGGTTAGCCATTTGATTCGTCTCCATAAAGATTGTCCACGGGCAGGTGGTTCACGGTTTCATATTATACGAATTTATGTTGGGGGGGAAAGTAGTTATTGATATAGCTACATTAATGTTTAAGGACACACTTGCAAAGTGACATTTAGGAACGTATGACAGCTAACGTTAGCTTGTAGCTTATCTTGCTATCGCGTAACGTTAGCTAGGTAACGTTAACTTAGGTACTTTAGTTAGCGAGCTGAAAGGTTTTGCTTCCCTAAATGTGTAGCTTTCAATATATTAATCATACATTTCAAAACAAACCGTAACGAATATTGTCTGTTTTAATTTGACTGTTCTTTTTAGTTGGAGGTATGTAGAACATAGCTAATTGTTGATGCCGGTAATGTAACTAGCAGGCCTTTGATCAATACTAATTTATATTAACGTTACACATAAGAGTCATTGGACGACGCGAAAGCGTCTTCTATGGGGAGTTTAAGAGCCCCGATGCTCGGTCGGATATTATTAACATGCATCACATGCGGTACCGTTTTTGAAGCAGAAGGACCTTAACTTTAATATCAGCGATAAATCATTTTCAATAAACAACAGGTTAAATTGACACACATAGGTTTATGGTTCCCACACAGCCATATGTCCATGTTACAGCGCTTGTTTACGGGAGACAGAGTGGACTAACGTTACATGCATCTCCCAACACCTGTGTGAAACTGAAGAAGGATACCACAAACGGGTTGTCGTTGGAAAATACTGTCGGCTGCAACTGTGTTAAAATCGATTAAAACAGTGTACATTAAGTGTATATTTTTCGTTTGTACAATTATTTTGATGTGATATGAAAGTAGAGATATTAGAATCCGATTCACGTTTGAGAATCGAGAATCAATTGAGAATCGATTCACGTTTAGATGGCGTATTTAGCTGTTTTGGCTTCCAGAGCAATTCGCCTATAAACAGAACAAGTCCTTGGTTTAGCTAGCAATCTAATGTTTACAGAAAGGGGTTTGTTTGTTTGCGAATGCAAGATTAACGTTAGCTAGTAACTTCAGAAGATTCGCTAGCAAACGTTGTAGCTATATGTGGATATGTATAATTTATGGATATAGCAACCATTCCTTGTTGTGTCCATTATTCCATATGATCAAGACTGATGATTATACACATGACTGGTTAATTCCACTTCATTCTATCAACTCATGACTGGTTGCTGGACCTCAGTGGGCAAACCTTGCCATGTGGTGTGGGGTTCCAGTCAAACTGTTAGCTGTCATGCTTACTATAAAACGAGTTGGTAGGAAATAGGGTTATTTTCTGGGGCAGGGTCTTATATGTTTTGGGTGCTGCTGTCATGCATGTGTTACTGTATGGCTTCAAATAAAAAAAAATGTTATTAGTCACATGTACCAAATACAACAGAGACCTTAACAGTGAAATGCTTACTTACAAGCCCCTAACCAACAATGCAGTTTCAAAAAAGTAAGAATAAGAGATAAAAGTAACAAGAAATTAAAGAGCAGCGGTAAATGAACAATAGCGCAGGTTGAGAGCTTCAAGTTTCTTGGTGTCCACATCACCAACAAACTAACATGGTCCAAGCACACCAAGGCAGTTGTGAAGAGTGCACGACAAAACCTATTCCCACTCAGGAGATTGAAAAGATTTGGCATGGGTCCTCAGATCCTCAAAAGGTTATACAGCTGCACCATCAAGAGCATCCTGACTGGTTGCATCACTGCCTGGTATGGCAACAGCTCGGCCCAGACCACAAGGCACTACAGAGAGTAGTGCGAACGGCCCTGTACTTCACTGGGGCCAAGCTTCCTGCCATCCAGGAGGTCTATACCAGGCGGTGTCAGAGGGAGGCTCTAAAAATTGTCAAAGACTCCAGCCACCCTAGTTAAGCCATAAGACTCCTGAACATCTAGTCAAATGGTTACACAGACTATTTGCTGTGCTGCCCCCAACCCCCTCTTTACACCACTGCTACTCTCTGTTGTCATCTATGCATAGTCACTTTAATAACTCTAACTAAATGTACATACTACCTCAACTAACCGGTGCCCCCGCACATTGTATTGGTACCCCCCTGTATATAGTCTCTCCACTGCAGCTCCGTCGATGAGAATGGGGGCATGCTCAGTCCTCTTTGTCATGTAATCCACAGTCATCTCCTCTGTCTTGATCACATTGAGAGAGGTTGGTGTCCTGGCACCACACGGCCAGGTCTCTGACTTCCCTATAGGCTGTCTCGTCGTTGTCGGTGATCAGGCCTACCACTTTTAACAATTTTTTTTTTTATTTCACCCTGTTTTCTCCCCAATTTCGTGGTATCCAATTGTTTTTAGTAGCTACTATCTTGTCTCATCGCTACAACTCCCGTACGGGCTCAGGAGAGACGAAGGTTGAAAGTCATGCGTCCGTCAAGGTCTGCACCGTCAAGGTCTGTCACATCATATGACCTGAGAAGATGGTAGCTTTAGCCTAGGGCTAGGGATAAGCCAAATAAAGATGGCCATTGTGCACCAATATTTGTTTTGTTGGTTTCCACAACAACAGTCACAAAGATACATTTCGGCCTCAAGGCCTATGTTTGCATAACTGCTGTTATGCAAAAAACAAAATATAAATATTTGTCAATAATATTATGGCACAGGAACCATCACGGACCTGAGTTTCAAGCTTGTAGTGCCCAAAAATGTGATGTAAGGGGAAAGAAATGTAATTGTTGAGATTTGCACTTCGTAGCTGTAGAGTTGACATCTACTCTCACATTTTTCTGTTCTCATCTTTAAACCACTCGTCTCTCTCACCCAACATCCTCCTCTCTACTGTGCTGGCCAGCTTTGGGACACAGAGCGGCCCGATGGCACCATTACCATGGTGCACAGCTCCAGCATGCTCCAATTCAACTGGGGCTACACCCAGTTCTCCCAGTTCAACACTGACGACACCCTGCTATTGGTGTCTGGAGTCTACCTGGGCTCTAATCAAATCAAATGTTATTTGTCACATACACATGGTTAGCAGATGTTAATGTGAGTGTAGCGAAATGCTTGTGCTTCTAGTTCCGACAATGCAGTAATAACCAACGAGTAATCTAACCTAACAATTTCTAACACGTAAAAAACCCAAATACTGCATAGTTTCCTAGGAACGCGAAGCGACCATCTCTGTCGGCGCCGGAAGTCACTCTTCCTCTGGGGAGATTGCTGTCATCTGTCTTGGTAGGACACACACACCTGCTATTTCTCACTCACTTTTTGTCTCCTTCCTTGACTCTCCTCTATCTCTTTCTCATAATGTGCTTTCATTGGTAATTGTTCTGGAATGTGCATCACAAGGCATTTAACAAATGAAATTAGGCTACTTAATTCAAAACGCAAGTTATCCTTATTAGAAATGTTTTGGTACGCAATGACATTACTTACGACACAGACATTGTGACTCATGTGTGGCACATAGATGGAGCTCAGTAGGAGGACATGTGGAGGAAAACTAAATGACATACACAGCACACCTCTTAATTATAACCCTAACAGTAAGGCAACAAACATTTCCTCAGTGTTTGTTTGCATGCAAAACAGGTCTTAAAAGTAGCATATTTGCTCTGAAACACCCAAGCCAGATTATAACCATTTTTTTATAACCCATTTCAGTTCTGCAAGTGCATCCGTGAAAACAAAGAATCTCACCACACCTGAGACACGTTTTTGCAACATCGTATGAAATAGGCCTACCTGTATTCATGAAGATTGATCTGACCTTTCTATGACAACATAACTGATATCTAAAATATAACAATATTTTCTATTCTCATACTCTAATTGGTCCTTATCCAATGTGGGTAATATAGATAACCATGGGTGTGTCTTGTCCTGCTCTCCTCCACAGAGAACTACACCCTCCTGTCCTGTGTGAGGAACAAGCCCTACGATGTGTTTGGCTGCTGGCTGAACGAGACCCACCTCGTCTCTGGCAACCTGCGCTGGATCGGCAACATGACCTCCTGCTCTGTGCTCCGGCTCAATAAAGCCTTTCAGGTCGGTGCCATACATGGTCATAAATGTTATGACAAAACAGCTGTGGGACTATTTGCCTTTATATAGTAACCATTTTGACTGGGTCATCTTACAACTAGTCAAACTGAATTAAACTGTGGACTTCCAACACACAGAATTATAGGATCTCTCTGGTTTCATTAATCTTGGTTTCTTTGAACAAGGTTTTGGTCTATGTCAGCTCTCTAAGTTCGAGTTATCAACTCCCTAAAGGCGTCCGCATGCTTGTGATGTTTTGGTCTTCGCTAAGTTTTTTTGGGGCTGTTTGTGCGCACACCAAAAATATAGTCAGGCAGAAGTTCGGAGCCGAAGTCTACGCCCTTTCATTGGTCATCAGTAGAGATTCTTCAATTAAGTGTTTCAAATCAAATTGTATTTGTCACATGCGCCGAATACAACAGGTGTTGCATTTCACCTTACAGTGAAATGCTTACTTATGAGCCCCTAACCAACAATGCAGTCAAAAAAATACGGATAAGAAATAAAACTAACAAGTAATTCAAGAACAGCAGTAAAATAACAATAGCGAGACTCTATACAGGGGGGTACCGGTACAGAGTCAATGTATGGGGGCACCGGTTAGTTGAGGTAGTATGTACAGTGCCTTGCGAAAGTATTCGGCCCCCTTGAACTTTGCGACCTTTTGCCACATTTCAGGCTTCAAATATATAAAACTGTATTTTTTTGTGAAGAATCAACAACAAGTGGGACACAATCATGAAGTGGAACGACATTTATTGGATATTTCAAACTTTTTTAACAAATCAAAAACTGAAAAATTGGGCGTGCAAAATTATTCAGCCCCTTTACTTTCAGTGCAGCAAACTCTCTCCAGAAGTTCAGTGAGGATCTCTGAATGATCCAATGTTTACCTAAATGACTAATGATGATAAATACAATCCACCTGTGTGTAATCAAGTCTCCGTATAAATGCACTTGCACTGTGATAGTCTCAGAGGTCTGTTAAAAGCGCAGAGAGCATCATGAAGAACAAGGAACACACCAGGCAGGTCCGAGATACTGCTGTGAAGAAGTTTAAAGCCGGATTTGGATACAAAAATATTTCCCAAGCTTTAAACATCCCAAGGAGCACTGTGCAAGCAATAATATTGAAATGGAAGGAGTATCAGACCACTGCAAATCTACCAAGACCTGGCCGTCCCTCTAAACTTTCAGCTCATACAAGGAGAAGACTGATCAGAGATGCAGCCAAGAGGCCCATGATCACTCTGGATGAACTGCAGAGATCTACAGCTGAGGTGGAGACTCTGTCCATAGGACAACAATCAGTCGTATATTGCACAAATCTGGCCTTTATGGAAGAGTGGCAAGAAGAAAGCCATTTCTTAAAGATATCCATAAAAAGTGTTGTTTAAAGTTTGCCACAAGCCACCTGGGAGACACACCAAACATGTGGAAGAAGGTGCTCTGGTCAGATGAAACCAAAATTGAACTTTTTGGCAACAATTTTTTGGCAACAATGCAAAACGTTATGTTTGGCGTAAAAGCAACACAGCTGAACACACCATCCCCACTTTGGTGGCAGCATCATGGTTTTGGCCTGCTTTTCTTCAGCAGGGACAGGGAAGATGGTTAAAATTGATGGGAAGATGGATGGAGCCAAATACAGGACCATTCTGGAAGAAAACCTGATGGAGTCTGCAAAAGACCTGAGACTGGGACGGAGATTTGTCTTCCAACAAGACAATGATCCAAAACATAAAGCAAAATCTACAATGGAATGGTTCAAAAATAAACATATCCAGGTGTTAGAATGGCCAAGTCAAAGTCCAGACCTGAATCCAATCGAGAATCTGTGGAAAGAACTGAAAACTGCTGTTCACAAATGCTCTCCATCCAACCTCACTGAGCTCGAGCTGTTTTGCAAGGAGGAATGGGAAAAAATGTCAGTCTCTCGATGTGCAAAACTGATAGAGACATACCCCAAGCGACTTACAGCTGTAATCGCAGCAAAAGGTGGCGCTACAAAGTATTAACTTAAGGGGGCTGAATAATTTTGCACGCCCAATTTTTCAGTTTTTGATTTGTTAAAAAAGTTTGAAATATCCAATAAATGTCGTTCCACTTCATGATTGTGTCCCACTTGTTGTTGATTCTTCACAAAAATAGTTTTATATCTTTATGTTTGAAGCCTGAAATGTGGCAAAAGGTCGCAAAGTTCAAGGGGGCCGAATACTTTCGCAAGGCACTGTACATGTAGGTAGAGTTATTAAAGTGACTATGCATAGATGACAACAGAGAGTAGCAGTGGTGTAAAGAGGGTGTGGGGGGGTGGCACAGCAAATAGTCTGGGTAGCCATTTGACTAGATGTTCAGGAGTCTTATGGCTTGACTAGGGAGGCTGGAGTCTGACCATTTTTAGGGCCTTCCTCTGACACTGCCTGCTATACAGGTCCTGGATGGCAGGAAGCCTGGCCCCAGTGATGTACTGGGCCTTTTGCACTACTCTCTGTAGTGCCTTGTGGTCGGAGGCAGAGCAGTTGCCATACCAGGCAGTGATGCAACCAGATGCTCTCGATGGTGCAGCTGTAGAACCTTTTGAGGATCTGAGGACCCATGCCAAATCTTATCAGTCTCCTGAGGGGGAATGCCCTCTTCACGACTGTCTTGGTGTGCTTGGACCATGTTAGTTTGTTGGTGATGTGGACACCAAGGAACTTGAAGCTCTCAACCTGCTCCACTGCAGCCCCGTCGATGAGAATAGGGGCGTGCTCACTCCTCTTTTTCCTGTAGTCCACAATCGTCTCTTTTGTTGTCATTCAAAGTTACAGTTCATACAAAGAAATCAGTTAATTGAAATAAATTAATTGGGCCCTAATTTTAAGCTATGGATTTCTCATGACTGGGCAGGGGCACAGCCATGGGTGGTCCTGGGAGGGCATAGGTCCACCAACTTGGGAGCCAGGTCCAACCACTGGGGAGCCAGGCCAGGCCAAGCCAATCAGAATTAGTTTTCCCCCACAAAAGGGCTTTATTACAGACAGAAATACTACTCAGTTTCATCAGCTGTCCGGGTGGCTGGTCTCAGAACATCCCGTAGGTGAAGAAGCCGGATGTGGAGGTCCTGGTTGGACCTACTGCCAAATGATCTAAAATGACATTGGAGCGGCTTATGGTAGAGAAATTAACATTACATTCTCTGGCAACAGCTCTGTTGGACATTTCTGCAGTCAGCATGCCAATTGCATTCTCCCTCAACTTGAGACATCTGTGGCATTGTGTTGTGCCAAATCTGCACATTTGTCTTTTTATTGTAGCTTCTTGATATGCCACACCTGTCAGGTGAATAGATTATCTTGGCAAAGGAGAAATGCTCACTAATGGGGATGTAAACAAATTTGTGCAAAACATTTGAGGGAAATAAGATTTTTAGCGTATGGAATATGTATTTTATCTTTTATTTCAGCTCATGAAACATGGGACCAACACTTTACATTTTGTGTTTATAGGGAGAGGACAAGACCTACCTGCTCTTCACCACCGGAGCCTTACCTACTCCCCCCACCAGATAGGTATCAAGTGGATCATGCCTGACCAGATGATCACGTCTGGGCCTGTCCTGGGGGAGTGCAGCACAGACAAGTTCTTTGACTCTGTAGACCATGTGATCGGCATGGGCCTGTCTCCAGACCACAGGTGAGGGAGTGAGTGTGCGTCATGGGCAGCAGTGTGAAGAGGCTGAATAACTTAGTTGCAAGGCTACAGGTGCAAAGATGTGACAGGAGTGCACCTGAAACCCATTTGAATGACTGTCATAAAAACCTCATAGTAACTAATCTCTCATGGACAGATTCTCGCGAACAGATTAAACGGCAAGAATCTGTCAAAGCTCAAGCATAATTGTGTGATTACGAGCAGCAATAGTTCCTGGTTTTGGGTTTTTATCATTGATTTTCTGGACGAATCAGCATTGGGCGAACATGGTGCTTAAATTGGTGCAGGGATTTTCAAGCCCATGTGCAGATGATTGACAATTTTTTGTGGAAACTGTTTATCGTAAAAATTCATGAAAACCAAAATTAGCTTTTGGCCATGATGAACACGGGTGAATTTAACAGAAGGGAGGGGTTTGGCAGAGTTTCCTTTTGCACAATGGTAATCACAATTGTTAACTGCATTTCCCCCAGAAGTAAATCAGGAAATGAGAATTTAGCTTCTAGGTAACCAAGATTACATAGTAAGTATTTGTCTTACAACATCACCTTGCTTTCCTCACTTTGTTTTTAATGCTGAACAAGTACACCTTTACCAAGACCGTCCATGCTGTTGTCTCTGTCCAGGTATCTGTATGTGAACAGTCGAGCGTGGCTGGCGGGCTGGGTGATCTCTGACCCCATGTCTCCGCACCCCATCGCTGAGGAGATTGACCTGCATGTCATTGACCTGAATAGCCTGCGGGAGGAGAGGCGGAGCCCTTAGGCCCACCGAGCATACGCCCCCGCCCATATTGAATCGATCCCTATCCCAGTCTGCTGTTCCCACATGTTTCAAAGGGGCCAAAATTGTTCCTGTTCCCAAGAAAGCTAAGGTAACTGAGCTAAATGACTACAACCCCGTAGCACTCACCTCCGTCATCATGAAGTGCTTTGAGAGACTAGTCAAGGACCATATCACCTCCACCCTACCTGACACCCTAGACCCACTCCAATTTGCTTACCGCCCAAATAGGTCCACAGACGATGCAATCTCAACCACACTGCCCTAACCCATCTGGACAAGAGGAATACCTATGTGAGAATGCTGTTCATCGACTACAGCTCAGCATTTAACACCATAGTACCCTCCAAACTCGTCATCAAGCTCGAGACCCTGGGTCTCGACCCCGCCCTGTGCAACTGGGTACTGGACTTCCTGACGGGCCGCCCCCAGGTGGTGAGGGTAGGTAACAACATCTCCACCCCGCTGATCCTCAACACTGGGGCCCCACAAGGGTGCGTTCTGAGCCCTCTCCTGTACTCCCGGTTCAACTAAACTAAGGAGATGATTGTGGACTTCAGGAAACAGCAGAGGGAACACCCCCCTATTCACATCGATGGAACAGTAGTGGACAGGGTAGTAAGTTTTAAGTTCCTCGGCGTACACATCACAGACAAACTGAATTGGTCCACCCACACAGACAGCATCGTGAAGAAGGCGCAGCAGCGCCTCTTCAACCTCAGGAGGCTGAAGAAATTTGGCTTGTCACCAAAAGCACTCACAAACTTCTACAGATGCACAATCGAGAGCATCCTGTCGGGCTGTATCACCGCCTGGTACGGCAACTGCTCCGCCCACAACCGTAAGGCTCTCCAGAGGGTAGTGAGGTCTGCACAACGCATTACCGGGGGCAACCTACCTGCCCTCCAGGACACCTACACCACCCGATGTCACAGGAAGGCCATAAAGATCATCAAGGACAACAACCACCCGAGCCACTGCCTGTTCACCCCGCTATCATCCAGAAGGCGAGGTCAGTACAGGTGCATCAAAGCTGGGACCGAGAGACTGAAAAACAGCTTCTATCTCAAGGCCATCAGACTGCTAAACAGCCACCACTAACATTGAGTGGCTGCTGCCAACACACTGACTCAACTCCAGCCACTTTAATAATGGGAATTTATGTCAAATATATCACTAGCCACTTTAAACAATGCTACTTAATATAATGTTTACATACCCTACATTATTTATCTCATATGTATATGTATATACTGTACTCTATATCATCTACTGCATCTTTATGTAATACATGTATCACTAGCCACTTTAAACTATGCCACTTTGTTTACATACTCATCTCATAAGAATATACTGTACTTAATACCATCTACTGCATCTTGCCTATGCCGCTCTGTACCATCACTCATTCATATATCTTTATGTACATATTCTTTATCCCTTTACACTTATGTGTGTATAAGGTAGTAGTTTTGGAATTGTTAGCTAGATTACTCGTTGGTTATTACTGCATTGTCGGAACTAGAAGCGCAAGCATTTCGCTACACTTGCATTAACATCTGCTAACCATGTGTATGTGACAAATAACATTTGATTTGATTTTCACACCCAACGAAGAGTGCTTCTTTATCTTCTTGGACGTCAGCAGAGATTTTGTGGCCAGGTATGTACTGTATGTCACGGCTGCTTTAACAGTTACAGGCAGTATGGGGTTACTATGGGTTTATAAATGACTTCTGATCCCTTTTTCAATGTTATTGGGCCTTTGTATCAGATACTAACAGAGAAATTGTGTGTATTATATGAAGGACATATTCTTCCATACACAGATTTGATCATCTTTAATCCTGTTCAGCATGTGTTTTATGAAGTTGAACTAAATGTAATGCAAACCCCAGCTGGGCACAGAAATCACCTACAGTACCTTCAGAAAGTATTCACACCCCTTGACTTTTTCCACATTTTGTTATGTTAGACTGAATTTGTGATTGTGTCACTGGCCTACACCCAATATCCCATCATGTCAAAGTGGAATTAGGTTTTTAGAGATGTTAACAAATTAATACAAAATTAAAATGTCTTGGGTCAGTAAGTATTCAACCCCTTTGTTATGGCAAGCCTAAATAAGTTCAGGAGTAAAAATGTGTTTAACAAGTCATTAAATAAGTTGCATTGACTTTCTGTGTGCAATAATAGTGTACAAGAATACAGGCATCCTTTCTAACTCAGTTGCCGGAGAGGAAGGAAATCACTCAGAGATTTTACCATGGGGCCAATGGTGACATTGAAACAGTTACTGAGTTTAATTGCAGTGATAGGAGAAAACTGATGGAACAACATTGTAGTTACTCCACAATACTAACCTAAATGAAAAGGAAGCCTGTACAGAATAAAACATTCCATAACATGCATCCTGTTTGCAATAAGGCACAAAAGTAGAACTACAAATAATTTAACCTTATGTCTGTTATGTTTGGGGAAAATTCAACAACACATCACTGAGTACCACTTCATATTTTCAAGCATAGTGGTGGCTGCATTATGTTATGGGTGTGTTTGTCATCGCCAAGGACTAGGGAGTTGTTTAGGATAAAAAGAAACGGAATAGAGTTAAACAGGCAAAATCCCAGAGGAAAACCTGGTTCGGTCAGCTTTGCAACAGACACTGGGTGACATTCATCTTTCAGCAGGACATTAACTTAAAACACAAGGACAAATATACGCTTGAGTTACTTACCAAGACAACATTGAATGTTCCAGAGTGGCCTAGTTACACTTTTGACATAAATCAGCTTTAAAATCTATGACAAGACTTGAAAATGGCAGTCTAGCAATGATCAACAACCAACTTGACAGAGCTTGAATAATTTTATAAAGAATGTGCAAATATTACACAATCCAGTTGTGCAAAGCTCTTAGATTTACCCTGAAAAACTCAGCTGTAATTGCTACAAAAGGTGATTCTTACATGTATTGATTGACTCAAGGGTATGAATAGATTTCTGTATTTCAATAAATTTGCTTAAATTTCTTAACATGTTTTCACTTTGTCATTATGGGGTAGTGTGTGTAGATGGGTGAGAATTAAAAAAACATTTTTGTATTCATTTTGAATTCAGGCTGTAACACAACAAAATGGGGAAAAAGTTAAGGGGTATGAATATTTCACTCGTCATTCACCAGTGATTATCACTCTCCCCATAGTGGTGCAGAGGACAAACATGGTTACATCTGGGACCACCACCACATCTGCCTGGCGCGGCTGCAGCATAACATAGTGGTCAACTCTGTGGCCTTCAGCCCGACCGACCTGGAGCACAACACCATGGTGTTGTGAACTTAAGAGTTCCAGTAGCCATGTGCGACATGCACTCGCCCGTTACAAGCCTGCTAGAGTTGTAGGGAGACGATCAATATCCATCGTCGTATGGATGAAGCCTGAGCAGTAATGTGAAGCTGGCCACCTTTAGAAAACCCTGAGTAGATCTAGCTTGTTTGGTAGTATCCCCCTCTGGAAGTAAAGTCACACGGACTCACAGTTTTATCAAATGTATTTATTTTCACAACACCATTCTCATTGGTAGATAATGTATTGAGAAACAGGTATACTTTTCCCCCCTCCAATTCATTGTTATAGATACAATACATCTTCTATATAATCCCAGGACTACTCCATGCTAGATAGGCGTTTGAATTAACATGCAATCAAATCAAACACCTCAAAATGTTCCAATAAAAACAAGACTCTACAGCACAGAAGTCTTGACAGTCACAATCATGAGAGCATAAAACAAAATGACTCCTGCAAGATCAGTGCGACTTCCTTGGTTAAATAAGACAAATAAATCAATGGCAAACTTAAACAGGTAACTAACTATATTAATCAGAATTGCTTTCCTTTAACACATGCATATAATTAACATTACACACTGCTGTTATATTTCTGTAACCTGCCCTTCAACAATACACCTACATATGACTCTACCATTAGTGACAAAAACATACATAATCTACATTAACACATCAAATGTCTTTGTATATTAGTTATAGCTGAATAATGACCAACAACAACAAGTGAAGGAGATGTCCTTAAATAATTCTCATCCACTCTACACAAGATAGATAAGGTTAACCTGTCACAAGTATGACATTCAAAAACACTTAATTGTTCTATTCAATACAATTATGCTGGCATAATAGTCTGCTAACTTACCATTTATTTATGCGCTAGCTCAGTATAAATACTAATCTTGAAATTTGAGATAAAATATGCATTTCGTATTTGAAAAGAGCAGGAGCTTTCTCAGCTTAGCCTATAACATATAGTTCATATAATTGTTAGTTAATATACTGTATTTTATTACAGTATATTTAATCATATATCTTAATTGGGTACATGTCTACTGTGGCGTACTCTTGTACACTACAGCTATATAGGCACTGTTCATCTACCTAGCTAACAGAACTAGACTAAAAAGTATACTGAGGAAAGATACGATGATCGGTTCATCTGAGCCTCGAGCGGATCAAATCAAAATCTAATTGTATTTGTCACATGCGCTGCATACAGCAGGTGTAGACCTTACCGTGAAATGCTTACTTACAAGCCTTTACTAACATTGCAGTTGAGAAAAATAATTGTTAAGTAAAAAAAATATATTTTTTAACTAAGAGAGCAGCAGTAAAATAATAGTAGCGAGGTACAAAATATGTTACAAATAACACGAAAACACACACAATAGCACAATTGGTTAAGGGCCCGTAAAATCGGCAGCCATCTCCTCCGGCGCCATTCAGTCAAAATGGCATATAATGCTCAAATTAAGTATTGCCCATGTCTGCCTGAAGCTCAGGATAATGCAGAGGATGTGGTGCCTTTGAAAGGTCAATTAAGAGGTGTCAAATTTGGTCCGCTTTGCAGCTATTTTGATAATTCTTTGCCATGCTTCGTAGAAGACATTAACTGTAACAAACTTGATACTGCTTCAATTACTTTAATTCAAGGTAAAGCCTGTTGTGCACATGCACAGTATTATGCACCCACCTTGTTCAATGATTTATTAGGCTTTAAGTACAGCGCATACAGCATGGATGTGAGCAGTGGTGTGTATTCATGGATGCCAAGGAGCATTTGGCCTCCCTTGATTTTTTCTATAAAATAGCCAATCAACGTTGAGCTAAACTGAGTGAGATCAGCTGTGAATGGTCCTGGCACACCAAAAAAAAAAATCTCAAGGTAAGCCAGTTTGGATTTGGCTTCAGACCAATCACATCACATTAGAAGCCAAACATCATTGACAGAAAACTTGAATTAATTGCATCCCATTGTGTCGTTGTCCCCCAGTGGCTAGCTAGCTAAAATTGTCCCATTCCTAAATTAGCAATGGATAGAGAATTGGACTTGTGGTTTACTTAATTATCCGTACTGGCCAATGATTATAATGGGAATTCTGATCCAACCATAAATTCATTCATTGTGTACCTGGCCCGAGAGGATGGAAGTTCAACATGTAGAAATGTTAGGCTAATGTTAACTAGCTGGCCTGGCGCATCATTGCCAATGAAAGGAAGTTAGGCTAGTGAACTAGTATTTTAGCCAGGTAGCCTTGGACAACAAAAAACATTTTTTAAAGTGTATGACAGAGTCATAGATCGTTTAGGCAACAGGAAAGTGTAGGATGGCATTGGCGTTTCTAGGGTAGGGTGTAGGGTGAGTCAACATGTTTTTCTACTTGCGGTATACTTGTGGTATATTTTAGTTGTCACTGTATTAGACTAAGAATAGGTGATTAGATAATGTTGAAATGGTGCTGGAATAGTGGAGGCAGCTCCTGTTTTCTTTGTGACTTGCGGTAACTCAGTGGTTCTAAATCAATAGTTGTTTCGTAGTCTGAAAATGACAGAAACATTAACTTGCTTGATCATGCTGTAGGTCATGTAACTGTTACATGCAATATCTTTTGTGGACTTCACCAGACAGAGGTTGCTCTCCTGTTTTGTGATGAAAAAAAGCTGTGGTTGAATTTATTCTGCTACTGTGTCTTCTTATTGTCTCGGCCTTAGGCCTATATATATATTACGGTGTCAAGGCATATGAACTAACAGGTTATAGAGCAAACAACGCAATGATCACAACATTGTAAGTATTCAATCCCCCCCCCCCAGTGATTTTACCCACGCACCGCTACTGGATGCGAGTGCACAACTGTTTAAATGGGAAAGCGTACTTATGTTTTTGGAATGCTCTAAGCTACTTAGTTAGACCCGTTGCTCCTCAAGGAGCATTTGCCATCTATGATCAACTAGTATAATTGTACTGTTGCCCCCCCACAATTTATTTTTATTTTTAAAATATTTTTTTTACAGATTGCGCCTGCTAGTCTTACGCGTAACCTAACCCATCCTCCTTTATCCGGGCTTGGGACCGGCTTGTAGCTTTTTTTGAGAAAGCACTAGGCGGAGTTTATGGAACATTTCTTTAATATAAATTACCGACCTGTGGGTTTTGCCATTTAAAAAGTTGTGCCTGCTCACATGATGAATGGGCAGGATCGCCAACACATCCTTGTCCATGTGTACAACAGGTGCTACCTCAAGTAAAAGCAGTTTCACAACTTGACAGTGTCATTTTGGCACGATCACGTCAGTGTCTCCAAATTAAGAAATATTGGAAAATATAATAGAAATACATAACGTGATTTATGTGCAATGAGCCCATTTGATGACCAATTTTGACAAGCTCTTATTGCCTTGCATTCAAAAAAAGTCACGGCATCCTCTGCATAATACTGCACTTCTAGTAGTCAGAGCCAGCACTTGGGTTGGCCATATCACTCACCCTATTTTTCTCTGTTTTAACCAATTGAAAAGATCTGCTAGCAGAATTCATTTTCATTCCAGTGCCTTCAGCCAGCAAAATAAACAGTGTCTATGATATACTTATAATAATAAATATATGCATTTTATTATAATATTACTTATATCATGTAATTTTCAGAAGTTATATATATATATTAGTCTGTGTTTTGTGCCTTTGTGTAGGGGGCTTCCACAGCCTCTTACAAGCCTGTGAGGTCTACAATGGCCTTGATGAAAATGGTATCATCCCTAAGGTAGGAGCTCTTGCCTGTCAGTTTAGCTAATGGGCAGAAGAGTGGGCAGCCACTGGCTATGTTCATCTCACTGATTGGCCGCTGGAAAGAGGTGGAGCTGACATCAGGTCGGAAGGCGTCAATAATATGCTCCCTGTTATTCTGATCCAGCAGCATCAGAGTCACCTATAGGGAAGAAAATGAGTAGGGAGACTTCATATTTTGTTTGATTTATAATGCAGTCGGTTGTAGTTAATTATGTTAGACATAAGTAACATCAGGTTAATATGACAGATGGAGTTGAATAAGGAATCAGAAAGGTAGAGAAACTCACTTTCTGACTGAAGGGCCATTTGAGCAGAGCGTCACACTTGCCCCTCATCACCACAAAGAAAAGAGAAAGGTGTGTCCCTCGACCTGTTCCATCCCCATTCAGATACAGTCTTAGACACATCTTATAGCCATATTTACTGGAATAGAACGCTGTGGGGGAAGATAAACTTCTTTAGACAGGCCCTCGGTATCTGCCTCTAACACACACTCACAAGGAAAACATGAGTGCATAAATGTGTATTGGTATGGTATATTTACAATACAGTAAAGATACGCAGGTGTAGAGAATAAGAATCAGCGTGGATCTAACCTGGTGAGAACATGGCGGGTGTTCGCCCGGCCACAGCGTCCTGCCGGCGGCGTGAGAAGTCAGCGATCTTCCAAACAAACACACCGTCAAAGGTGCAGAACTGGAGCTCCCTCAGAGTCTGGTCTGTCTCGGCTAGCTGTAGATCCCGCATGGTGAGAGTACGCTCTAGTTGACGCACCTTGTTGCTGAGGTTCTCCATCTTGTCCTGGTCTAGTCGATGTTGTCGCGAGAAGGCCTCTAAAGTGAGAGAGCTCCTCTCTACTTCTCTGTTCAGTACACACACTATATTCTCCAGCACTGTCACCTGCAGGACCACAAGGGGAGACCAGAGAACACAATGATTACCAATCCTACACTATGAGTTGCTGTATCTTCAACAACTTCAGATGGACAAATATTCAGGTAATCTATTATAGTTAAATAACAACACGGTACATGTAGGACGCCAGTCTGTTTCATAATTTACCAGCTTGATTATCATTGTCACACAGGAGGAGGGACAACAACCACCACATTTGGACTGCAAAATTTAGACAAGCTAGGAAACTACAGCAGCTAGCCTTCCTACATAGCAAATATCTGCTCAAATGAGACCCACCTTATGGTCAAGGCCACTGGTCTGTCCAGAGGCAGCGGTTCCGCCCCCAACTGTGGCTGCAGAAGCTGTGGCTCCCTCCTCAGGAGCGCGGTACAGGCCAATCCCAGAGTCCTCCTGCCACTCCCCCAGCCCCGGGGCCTCCGGACGCTGCAGCCGCACCATAGACGTCGCCAGGATCAGACGCATGTGCTCCACGACGTTCGTCTGCTCGTGGTCACTGTGTTTTCCATTATCAATCTGCGGTGACACAACACACGGCCTTTAGCACACCGAGTTAACTAGTCTGTTCGATACTGTTCAGTGTCAATTTCAGATGCCCTTCAATATTGAGATTAAAGCTGGAATTAAATTGTAGAAGGCTGCACATAAAGATAATTTACTCTCTACAAACACTAGATGTCTCTTTTGAGACATGGCTCTCTTAAGGATGTGTCCAATACCCAAGGGCAGATCTAAAGCAGAGATACACTGAACAAAAATATAAACGCAACATGTAAAGTGTTGGTCCCATGTTTCATGAGAGTAAATAAAAATTATCCTAAATTTTCCATACTCACAAAAATATTCTCTCAAATTTTGTGCACACATTTTTTGTTTACATCCCTGTTAGTGAGCATTTATCCTTTGGCAAGATAATCCATCCACCTAACAGGTGTGGCATATCGAGAAGTTGATAAACAGCATCATTACACAGGAGCACCTTGTGCTGGAGATAATAAAAGATCACTAAAATGTACACTTTTGTCACACATTACCATGCCACAGATGTCTCAAGTTGAGTAAGCATGCAATTGGCATGCTGACTGCAGGAATGTCCACCAGAGCTGTTGCCAGAGAATTTAATGTTAATTTCTCTACCATAAGCCACATCCAACGTAGTTTTAGAGAATTTGGCAGTACGTCCAACCGGCCTCACAACGTGTATGGCGTCGTGTGGGTGAGCGGTTTGCTGATGTCAATGTTGTGAACAGAGTGCCCCATGGTGGAGGTGGGGTTATGGTATGGGCAGGCATAAGCTACGGACAACGAACACAATTGCATTTTATCGATGGCAATTTGAATGCACAGAGATATCGTAATGAGATCCCGATGCCCATTTTTAAGGCATCTGACCAACAGATGCATATCTGTATTCCTAGTCATGTGAAATCCATAGATTAGGGCCTAATGACCGTATTTCAAATGACTGATTTCCTTATATGAACTGTAACTGAGTAAAATCTTTTTTACAGTATGATAGTCATCTTTGCACCCCAACAATGGGCAAGTTTATCTTGATCTACATGGCTACAAATATAGGCATATTTATTTGACTAACAAATGAGGTCATAGGAAGGTCAGGTCATAGGAAAATATAAACCTGTTCCCTCTATGACAAACAAGAAACCAGTACTAAAGAGCTGGCTTGGGACATTATGTTCAAAGATCATCATATAGATAAGGTTTTATCTGATTAGATATAATTTATCTTCTACACATACCACAGCCTTGCAGCCAACCTCACTGAATGGACATGCAGTCTTAGACTTGGCACAGGATCTGCTGTGATCTAGAAACTGAAGGGAAAGAACAGAAAGAGAAAGGTCAGGGTTATGAAGATGAATGGGGGGCAAACCCTGAAATTACCCACCATATTTTAAAATGTGAAGGTTGACAGTTGAGGTTATTTTGATCTAAGTTCAAAGGTCCAACTCAAATGGAAAGTGCAACTACCTTTTAAGTTGTGTTATGAGAAGACTTTGTAGTAAGACTGACTTCTACTAAAGAGTGATAAATGATTAACATAGGCCATTCTGTTCATGCTCTGGCCTCCCACGTGAAAAAAAATACTACAGTATATTGTAGTATCACTATATACACTGTAGTTTTTTTGCAGACTTTACTGTAGTATTCACTATAATGTACAGTGAATACTGTAGTATTTGCTGCAGTGTTTTGAAGACATTAATTCAAATGTTATTTGTCACATGCTCCGTAAACAACAAGTGTAGACTAACAGTGAAACGCTTACTTTACAGCCCCTTCCCAACAATGCAGAGAGAAAGATATTACTGAAGTACTTACTATTGTGTTTTGCAGACATTACTGTATTCTGTATACTATAGTCTTGCTTAATTAAGTTTTAAATTATTTATTTGTAATCTTGTCGTTACTTTCTCCTAGAAGAAACTTACTGGACAAACTAAAAAGAGCAAATTGTCCATAACCTGTATGTAGGTAGGACTGTGGTCTGAACGGTTAAGTTCCACGCTTCTGCTCTTTTCTATAACCTGTAGGCAACACAATATATGGTCTATACTTGGCATGTAGGTTTTTCAGTAATGGGTGGCACACATTGGGAAATGGGGGAGGGGACCCACAAGCAAATACAGGTTCCATTGATGACTGACTGGCACTCGTCTGGAAACCCAGCAATTGACTATGTTGTTTACATATCCTTTCTTACTGCCTTGTTTTTTTGTTACTACACGATCGAGGGATACTAGTGTGGACTATAGGATTCTGCAGTATACTACAGAATTCTATAGTAAGTACTACAGTATTCTATAGTAAACTGTATTATTTTTATGTGGGCTATTCTTGGCTAGGCAATAATGCATCCTTATTGAAAGCAGAAACAGTATGGCACCAACAATGCTATAAACTAAGATTAACTGACCTAAAAATTAAACTAAATTACATTTACATTTTAGTAATTTAGCAGATGCTCTTATCCAGAGCGACTTACGGGAGAAATTAGGATAAGTGCCTTGCTCAAGGGCACTGACAGATTTTTTACCTAGTCGTCTCGGGGATTCGAACCAGCCCACCGCTCTTAACAGCTAGGCTGCCTGAAAGGTCAGAGATACAGTAGAGCATAGGGCTGTGCGGTATACCGTATTTTACTATAGACACAGGTATTTATGCACAAACCAGTTTGGGTTCTTACTTTACCTTCTATAACGGCATTTGACTGTTTGGTTTGTTAAATGTGATACGCCGTGTGTAACGTCCATTTTTTCCCTCCACTCTCTCGCTCTACATGCCACTTTCCACACAGACCTAGTCCCACCCCGTCACTCAAGAAGCGCATTTGTTGTAGTCTGCATGGTCAATGCAGCACATGCAACAATTTTGATGACAACGATGTTGTTTTCACTTTGATCTTAATTTAAATCCACAAGCGTTCTATAATTACAATATTAGTTTGTGTTTATTACATCTGCAAACAGCTAGTTTGTAATTTCTAAGCAAGTTAAGATAAATCGTGTTAGCCACTAATGCTAATCGCTAGTTAGTACTTTTATTAGCTAGCCAGCTAAGCTAGCTAATACAGCCTTATACCAGTACTAGTGGAGGCTTAAATCAGCATGCGGTTTGTGCAACAGTATCTAAAACAAAGAGGAATAGGCAAAGCATGAATATGTTGGCTATATGAATAAAGACTTAATGTAGACAAAGAATATAGGGTCCCCTAGGAAACACTGAACATCACTTTGGTTCCTACCCTGTCACAACTCTTCCATGATATTTTAATTTGTTGTCATGTCAAGCAACACTTATTTATATTCTAACTATTTAATTATAATAAACATTCAATTTCCTTGATTCCAAAAGTTCACCCAAGTTTTTTTTTTTTAATCTAAATCACAATTGCAACATTTGGTTTCAAATAAGTCCTAGTATTTTTGCCCATATCGTGGCAGTGGGGAAATGAGTGCAGGAAATGCAGAAATGGATGGAAATGCAGGAAATTATTTTAGGTTGAAGTTAAAAAATTGAACAGTATAAAACAATCCGAATGGAGAAATACGCATTGAAATCATTTAGAATATAAACTCAGCAAAAAAAGAAAGCCCCTTTTTCAGGACCCTGTCTTTCAAAGATAATTCGTAAAAATCCAAATAACTTCACAGATCTTCATTGTAAAGGGTTTAAACACTGTTTCCCATGCTTGTTCAATGAACCATAACAATTAATGAACATGAACCTGTGGAATGGTCGTTAACTGTGGGACAGTATTGAGTAGCTTGGATAAAAAGGTGCCAAGAGTAAACTACCTGCTACTCAGGCCCAAAAGCTAGAATATGCATATAATTAGTAGATTTGGATAGAAAACACTGAAGTTTCTAAAACTGTTTGAATGATGTCCGTAAGTATAACAGAACTCATGAGGCAAAATCTTGAGAAAAAAATCCAACCAGGAAGCGGGAAATCTGAAGTTTTTCAAGTCATTGCCTGTCAAATATACAGTGTCTATGGGGTCATATTGCACTTCCTAAGGCTTCCACCAGATGTCACAGTCTTTAGAACCTTTGAGGCTTCTACTGTGAAGGAGGAGAGAATGAGAGCTGTTTCAACCAGAGTCTGGCAGAAGGCTATGAGCTGATCACGTGTGCACCCATCAGAGGTAGCTGCGTTCCATTGCATTTCTAAAGACAAAGGAATTCTCCGGTTGGAACATTATTGAAGATTTATGATAAAAACATCCTAAAGATTGATTCTATACATCGTTTGACATCTCTACTAACTGTAAAATAACTTTTGACATTTCGTCTGAACAAGTGATCGCGCATTACGCATTTGGTTTACTGGGCTAAACGCACAAACAAAAAGGAGGTATTGGGACATAATGATTAACTTTATCAGACAAAACATACACAAATGTAACATGAAGTCCTGTGAGTGCCATCTGATGAAGATCAAAGGTTAGTGATTAATTTAATCGCTATTACTGATTTTTGTGAGCCCTCTCCTTGGCTGAAAAATGGCTGTATGGTTTTCTGTGACTAGGTGCTGACCTAACAATCGTTTGGTGTGCTTTCGCCGTAAAGCCTATTTGAAATCGGACACGGTGGCTCTATTTACAAGAAGTTTATCTTTAAAATGGTGTAAAACACTTGTGTGTTTGAGGAATTTTAATTATGGGATTTCTGTTGTTTTGAATTTGGCTCCCTGCAATTTCACTGGCTGTTGGCGAGGTGGGACACAACCATCCCACATATCCCAGAGAGGTTAAGACACTAACAGCTTACAGATGGTAGGCAATTTAAGGTCACAGTTCTGAAAACTTAGGACACTAAAGAGGCCTTTCTACTGACTCTGAAAAACACCAAGATCGGTAGAGCCGAACATCACACCTGCTGGACAGGTACTGGATGGCGGCAACAACAACTGCCCGAGTTACACCAGGAACGCACAATCCCTCCATCAGTGCTCAGACTGTCCACACTAGGCTGAGAGCGGCTGGACTGAGGACTTGTAGGCCTGTTGTAAGGCAGGTCCTCACCAGACATCACCGGCAACAACGTCGCCTATAGGCACAAACCCACCATCGCTGGCCCAGACAGGACTGGCAAAAAGTGCTCTTCACTGACGACTCGCTGTTTTGTCTCACCAGGGGTGATGGTCGGATTCACGTTTATCATCAAAGGATTGAGTGTTACACCGAGGCCTGTACTCTGGAGCGGGATCGATTTGGAGGTGGAGGGTCCATCATAGTCTGGGGCGGTGTGTCAAAGCATCATCGGACTGAGCTATGTGGTACCCTTCCTGCAGGCTCATCCTGACATACTGCTCGTTCTGTGCGTGATTTCCTGCAAGACAGGAATGTCAGTGTTCTGCCATGGCCAGCAAAGAGCCCGGATCTCAATCCCATTGAGCACGTCTGGGACCTGTTGGATCGGCGGGTGAGGGCTCGGGCCATTCCCCCCAGAACTGTCCGGGAACTTGCCTTGGTGGAAGAGTGGGGTAACATTGCAGAGCAAGAACTGGCAAATCTGGTGCAGTCCATGAGGAGGAGAGGCACTGCAGTACTTAATGCAGCTGGTGGCCACACCAGACACTGACTGTGACTTTTGATTTTGACCCCCACTTTGTTAAGGGACACATTATTCCATTTATGTTAGTCACATGTCTGTGGAACTTGTTCAGTTTATGTCTCAGTTGTTGAATCTTATGTTCATACAAATATTTACACATGTTAGGTTAGCTGAAAATAAACGCAGTTGACAGTGAGAGGACGTTTCTTTTTTTGCTGAGTTTGTGTTGCCACCCTAGTCCCACACTACTCAGAAAGCACATTTCAGAACTTTTATTAATCAAAAACATAAAGTAGCGTCATAAATTTGAAAAAAAAACATATGATATTTTGTCCATATCGCCCAGCCCTAGTAGAGCACAGACCTTTTCCCGTGGGATCTTTTTCTTTCCACAGTCCTTGCACTGCATGGGAAACTTCTGGCAGATTTCATCATGAGCCTGTAACACATGAGAAGTGGCGTTGGTAAGAGAATATCAGTTCATCCCAGAGTGTAAGGAGGACATTCCATAAGCATCTCATTACATTTGTTGGCCATTGGTGTTCTCCAGATAAGCTCCCTCACCTTGATCTGCTTGAAGTTGAAGGAGACTTTGCAGTACTTGCAGTTCAATGTTCTTTCTTCACATTCTCTCTCGTTATGCCTCTCTTTTTCACTACGCAGGATGAGGACCTGGCAGGCTTCACATGGTACGTGCTCATGCTCACACTTGCCCTCGTGTTGTGCCTAGAAACAAAAATAAAGAGACACTATTCAAAAAATTCATCACATGCAGCCCAGATTGTAAACACATGGACACAAGCTTTGAGAGGAATAATGGTACATGTTACACCACATTTGAAAACCCCCAGAACCAAATTGAGTAGTTTGACAGTGCTTGTTAGATTTTGTGCACAATGAGGTTTAGTTCTGGGTTTTGAGATTATACCGTAAAGGACAGTCATTCCTTATCAGACTTTATGTAAATTCCTCAAACAAAATGGAGTGGCGTTATTACTGGTCTTAGAATTTACATTGAAGTTGAATGGTATTCGAATTGTAGGTAGGTTTAACACCTGACATTTACTTATGAGTGTACCGTGGGAGGAAATGTAGTTTACAATGACTGTAAACTTGTGCATAGATCCCTTTCCTGCAGTCAAATGACCTGATCACCCTCGAGTGGCCTCATGGGTGGAATGTTATTATTAATGTTCATATTATTATTATTTTTTAATTATTTGCTGAAAATCCTGTGTTTCTATATCAAATGGTTTTGCTATATTTCATTCTTCTGTGGTATATAAAGTGTAATAGTGGGATGCACCCCAGTTAGCAATTGATTGTGGTTGTTGCAACAGTTGAAGCAGTTTGTTGCACCCAGCAGATAAGCAGGCAGTTAGGGACGTTTTCAAGTTCAAATACAAACATCCCCCTCTGAGCGGGAAGCATGATAAGAGTGTGGGGTCTAGGAGTATTTGTGAGGATGTGCAAAGTAAGCCTTTGTGTCTACTAACTAAAGTATTTGGCATTCATGAAACGCAAGCACAAAACTGCTGCACAGTTCATGCAGTAACAAGCAAATTATAACTCAACATTTACTGTGTTTTGTTTTTCTTTGTCTCATCTCAAAAACATGTGGTCGGGTAAAGGAGGGTGGGTTGGAGAGGGTGTATGGCAATTCTGCTCTGTGTAATCACTCCTCTCTGAGCATCAGTGGGAGCAGCAGAACTGGTGAGTACACATCTATTTTCTTCATTTCGACCTGGGACTAACCATACAGGCATGGCCCACTGTAGGCTTCTATGACTAACTCTTACCATAAACAAACCCAAATATAGCTCCACCCACCACTAACTTTAACCAGCATCAACATCACTCCCTGAATGGAAAAGTTTCAGCTAAACTTCTACCCACAGCTTGGAGACATACATGCACCCGGTATCAATCATTACCCAAAACCCCCTTTTCACTGCATTAGCATAGACAAGAATGTCACATAATTGACAGGCTTGACAGCCCTTTTATAACCCAAAGAAGCAAATACAACACTCTGACCAAATAAAAAAGGAAAATGGCCTTTTAAAACATCCCCCAGGCTGACATGTCTTGTATTATACAACAGTACATGTTTTTTTAACCTTCAGCGCTGTAGGGCAAAGTTCATTCCTCAAAAATATACTTCCCTCCTGTTTTTAAGGCACTAAAGTCAAAGGACATTGAGATGTTTAGTATAGCAGCCAGTATCACTATCATGACTATTATTGCTAAACATTGTACTGAATACTGTAAACATGGTTAATCTAGCACAGGGAGACTTCGGGACTTTCCACCTCATAGTGTGCCAGTCAAAGCATGTAGGGACTTTCCAGGCTGAGCCTCAATGAGACAAAGGCATCCTGTTTCAAACCAAAAGTTCAAAATATGTGCCAAATCAAGCACCACAAATTTAATAGTAAACCTACAGGTATGAATTTAAGTCCTTACTATACCTCATATTCTTTGATGCAACCTGTCCAAGAGCAGCCCCCATTGAAACATTTGGCAGGCAGGCTGGCGATTTCTCTACCGGCTGCATTGTCTGGAAAAGCCTTGGGGGAGGGGGGGGGGGGGGGGGGACGACAAAGAGTACTATAATTACATAGCTGTCTGGTTCACTGTGAGCTGTCTAGACAATGTGGGGTATGGTTGAAGTATGTGGTTGGTGCCTTGTGAAAATGACATCTGGCCAACTACCTAAGCAGGGGAATATCCTACATAGTTCTTCCCCCTCAAGTTTCATTTTCTCCCGCAAGCTTCGAACTGTAATGAATCGGAATCTTGTGAATTCACCAGGAGCAACATGAGTCACCAGTGATATTCTTAGAAGTCAAATTAATGGTACAAACGCTTACCTCATTGCTATTGAGAATGGACTGGGGCTCCTCGTATATCTCCTCCTGTTGACAGGCTTCACAGGGCTTGGGTCCAGAGCTGATGGGAGACATACGTCATGGGATTTTACAGTTAAACATGATTTCAGTGGATTAACCTCACCGGATCCACTACCAGCATCTCTGATGATCACCAGTGGGATATAAAGCACAGGGCTAAACTAGAAAGATGAATCATGTAACTATGTAGCACTTTGCAAAATACAGGTCACTTTTGTTGGGCAAGTCATGTCAAGAGAGGGATAAAAATAGGTGATACTCAGATCTACAACAAGACAGTAATAATAGGTATTAATAACGCTAGAATTAGAGAGCACGGGCAAGACATACAGTACAAGGACAGGCGCATCAGTATGCAAGGCAACAAATTACCTTCCACGTACTCCTTCACTCATAGCTTTTCCCAGTACAGATTCTATGATTTCTTTACATTTCACAAGTCAGAAATGTCCAGTCTTGAACATACATCCAATAACCTCACTGATAATCAGGTGAGAAAATCAGGACATCCTGTAACTACATAATGCTGATGCTCAACTCCATTCCATCTTTCAATTCCACTGCACATTTTTTGACTGGAGCTCACAAATTAAAAAAGGGGCAAAAACATTGTAGCAGCATGTGAATTATAAAAAAAATCCATGATTCCACTTCTCTTTAAAGGACTAAAAGTGTGTGACAAAAATGTAAGATCATTGTTAAAAAGGGGGAATCACAGGAAAAAAAAAAGGTGCACAAAGTTAAAAGAACACCAGTGTGTTAATGATCAGATTAACAAACATAAATAATTAGGCAGTGTGATATGGAGAGTAAAAACTCTGGTGAGTAGACATCTTGAGTAGTAATCAGCAAGAGCAGCTTGATCCAGTGTTACCACCTCCAGAGCTAAAATCCATTCCAGATAATCCCAGTGGAGGCTGGACCTGCATTAGTGTTGATCATCTGACAGCACTACCACACTCCCACCGCAGACAGACACACAGTCCATGATGGCTCATCAAGTGGAAGGGTGAGATGCTGATGGGAGCAACAACAACGCCACAGAGAGACGCTGCAGTACTGCAACTACAGCAGGACAAGGTGGGGTAGAGCAGCATGCTCAGTGAGAAAGGGTTTTTAAAGGCGGGGGAAAGAGCAGTGTTTGCAGAGCCACAGAGAGTGGCTGAGGTGAGGAGGTCCTGTTGTCTACCTGGTGAGCAGTTTGAAACAGTGGACACAGAAGCGATGTCCACACTGAGCCTGGACCGGCTTCCTCAGGACCTGGTGACACTGCTGGCATTGGTACTTAGTTTCCATGGAAACAGCCAGCACATTCTTCGGGATCCCTTGGAGGGAGGAATCTAAAGAGGGCAGGGCCATGCTCCTCCATCAACTTCTGATACAGCTTCCTGTGTAAACAAACATCAAACACTTATGAGTAGATAGATCAACTGCAGCGAATCCCCCTACCCCCTCCCAGGCCACTGCAAGTTTAGGCTAGCTACAGAACTCAAAACAGTTATGTTAATTCATTTGCAGCTGTTGCACGTGGGATGCATTCACAGTTGTGCACCCCCCTAACACATCCACATACAACTTCAGCACATAGTATTACGAGAATAATTTGTATACTATCAAAGGGTATAGTGATGTCCCTTCAAGACATCTTGTGAAAGAGAAATAAGATGTGAAAGAGGATGTATTGTGAAACCGATAGGCCTACCAACTGCCAGTTGGGTAAAGTAGAATAAAGGCCATTGTAGAATGAATACACAGGGTCTGGCTTGTGGGTTGCTTTGTACAGAGGTAAGAATGAGAAAGCATTTATCAAAACTTGTGATCCAGCATGTGATGCATGTTTTGTCATATGACACAGCTGGGAAGAACTAGGCTAAATGTGGGTTGTGATGAACAAAGCTGTGATGACAAGTGCATGACTTGGGAGTAAGGTGCAACAGACTACAACCCTATTTCATACAATATACCAATGGTGACCTGCCATTAAGGGCAGGTGGGGCTCTTGTTATTAGTTTGTATATAATAATTGAAAAATAGAGCATGTTCTTTTGGCATTAATTCATGTCACAAATCAGTTTGCAAACAACGTTTTTTTTAAATAGTTGTAATTTTTTTTTTTCTTAGAGCCGCATAAACATGGCCTCGTTCTTGAGTAAGGCAGCACCAAAATACAGATGTTTTCAGCCCATCTCAGTGCTTACTGTGGTGGAGGGGCAGCCAGCGAAAATACAGAGCGTAGGCGTTGGTAATCTTCGCCATGATTGGCTCAGTGTTCTGTCACTCATGGGGACACTGCAGAATCTACAGGGCGAGCTAGGCTGTTCAAACACCCTTGGGTGTTGCCATAGATTTACATTAGAAGTGCCTGTCCAAGAAGGCCCAAGGTCATTGGCCACAGATAAAATGTCAAATCACGTAATAGCTATCCTAGCTTTGATTGGACTGATCATGTCAACATCATATTTTCAAAATCGTCGCTAGCAAGCTAGCTAGCTAAACAAGCAGTGATCATCATGAATCACATCGACATTCTACTGGCAAATCCTTTTCAATTCTTGTCAAATGAAGAGAAAGTATAGATAAAACGTATCGGTGCTCATCGACCATAAACATTACACAAGTCGGAAATCACAAATTCAACAATGAGTGGTTTGGAAGGAATAAGTGGTTAACTGCGGGTGTCGCAAAGCAATCCCCATTTTGCTTCGCCTGCCTGCTAGTCGATGGAGAGGGTGTGTGGTCCAAGTCTGGGTTTAAGGATTTAAAACATCTGTCTGAAAAGTTCTCTTTTCAAGTTTAAAAGGATAAACCTCTGTTGGTGTCCATTGAAGTGCTGAACAAATAGGCCTACCTCGTCGCAGCTTGTTTGCTTGCACTTGCTTATACTTTGAGCTAAGCGTTAATGAGAACAAACATTATGAAATTTACTAAACATAAATGTAATAATGTTTGTGTATTGTTCAAAAGTCACAACTCATGTCGGCATTCATTATTATTGAAGGAGAATTGCGGTTCTTATCGAGTTACACAAATCCACAAGGTGTCAGTAGAAACCATATGAACTGTTTCGCTGCCAGACAAGGCCCCGCTGATAGCCAGGTGTAGCGGTGGTAAGTGGTGCTGAAGGAAAGCGCCACTGTTGGGACAGCTTTATATATGCCCTAACAGTTTGTGGGCACCGTTTGTCACTGTTATAGTGCAATTAATGTATTGTTTAGTGTTGTGTAGTGGGTTTGCTGGCATGCATCTATAAAAATTGGGTGAAATTGCCCCACCAAGATTTACATGCTAAAATCACGACAGCAATATATAACATATAGCAATATATAACATTGTAAATGCAGCATTATTACAAGTTTTAGGCTTGCTTGAGTCTCCATAGAAACCATATCAGTAAGACAGGCCAAGCGGAGAAAAGATGGCCTGTGTAAAACAGAACCATAAAACACATTACTGGTATCCTGGAGACCATAGCGTACCTAGGGATTTGTTCTCCCTAATCAGTAAACAATTGGTAGAGTCAGGTAAAGAGAGTTTGCGGTCTGTGGCAATTTATCAATTCCTATACAGCAGAGAGTGACCACCCCACAGCAAAGGGTTTGTCACACAATTTACCGATCCAATCAAACCAGCTAAGTAGATGCAATGTACAAATGACCTCGACTAACCTGTACCCCCACACATTGACTCGGTACCCTGTATTTATTTTGTTGTTACTACTACAAGATGGCACTCTTTTTACTTGAGTAAAAGTAGTCATTTAATATAAAATGACTCAAATAAAAGTGAAAGTCACCCAGTAAAATACTACTTGAGCAAAAGTCTGAAAGTATTTGGTTTTATATATACACTTAAGTATCAAAAGTAAATGTAATTGCAAAAATATCAAAAGTAATTGCTTATATTAAGCAAACCAGAGGGCACAATTTTCTTGTTTTTCAAATGTATTTACGGATAGCTAGGGTTACACTACAACATGCAGACATAATTTACAAACAAAGCGTTTGTTGTTTAGTGAGTCCGCCAGATCAGAGGCAGTAGAGATGACCAGGGATGTTCTCATGATAAGCGAGTAAATTGGACTATTTTCCTGTCATACTAAGCATTCAAAATGTAACAAGTCCTTTTGGTGTCAGGGAAAATATATAAGTAAAAGTTGTCTACAATATAAATAGTAAAGTACAGATACGCCAAAAACAACTTGAGTAGAACTTTAAATTATTTTTACACCACTGCTCATAGTGCAACTTTGCAGCCCCTCCACCAAAAATAAAGTTAATCAATCACGTTCCTCTTTAAGTTCTTCATCTTTCCAAACCCTAATTTCATGTACTTGTTGGATAGGGTGAATCACTGGCTCTTGCACATGAGGTACATGGTCACTTTGTGGATATAATTTTGACAGTAGATATCTATTGTCTTGGCCAGTTTGCTATCTGAGAAAGATTTATCCAATGAAACTAATGGGAGGTGCCATATACAATCCATAACAGATTTGATTTCTTTCAATCATTAGCACATCTATTTTTATCAACTTTAGTTTCTCAAAATGTTTGGCAACTTGGACCATCCAGTGATGGTGGGTTGATATTCAACAGACCTCTGATCATTGGTAGGCTATTTCGTGTAGGCTACAATAAATACAGAGGATCTCAGAATTGAACCAAGGTATGAACGCTCTGGTTTTGAATCACGGTTCTCTGTGCAACTCAATAATCAAGACCATATTAGCCAAGCTCTGGGATACTCAGTATCTCCAGGACAGGCCTACTCATCACAAGTGTCCCAGAAAGGAAATTCCCACGCTAAAGGGGCGCAATCTCACAGTCCTCAGCTCCACACCGTAAAGACGTAGCCTACTCAAGAAGCACTGTCAATAGGCCTCCCACTGACCCAGTAAAGCCAAGGCATTTCTAGATCCGGGCCGAGGTGAACGAAGCCTACTTCTTGGTCTCACAAAGGCAGCAGCGATACACTTAGTCATCTGCTACATCCTCCTTCTCCCACAGCAACACCAACAGCCGGGCAGAGCCTAATCTCTCCTGGACAGATGGTAGTAGCACCTCTTAACAGACAAAGGGATGCAACAACTAACGAGAAACGTTCCATGCAGCATGCAACACTCGAACAGAGTGGAAATAAATTCCAACTGACCAGGGCGCCAATAAAACGTACGTCTAGGTCTATGGAAGGCAAATAGAGATGCACCAAGCCATCAGATGCACCTTTGCTGCATATGCACTGGGTCCCAATAGGTCTTTGGAAACAAGGACCTAAGAAGATCAACGAAAGTGGCAGTCCATGAAGCAGTCTGACTCCACACACACACACTACTGTTTTACATTTTTATTTAACTAGACAAGTCGGCTAAGAACAAATTCTTATTTACAATGACGGCCTATTCCGGCCAAACCCGGACGACGCTGGGCCAATTGTGTGCCGCCCTATGGGACTCCCAATCACGGCCGGTTGTGATACAGTCTGAATTCGAACCAGGGTGTCTGTAGTGACGCAGTGCCTTAGACCGCTGCACCATTCAGGAGCCCCAGCGCAGAGATGGACACCCTACCACTGTCACATCCGCCACTCGAGGCCCTGAACATCAGATGCTTTCACACAAGTGCACACTATGGGAGAAAGGTAAGAGAATTTGGAAGACCTAATGCAGTCTCATAGTGCAGTGTTTAAATAAACCACTAGGAAGCTAGATTGAAAACCAAAAATCTGTGTTCAAGATTGTAAAAAGGAAGTACTTGTACAAATGACAATTGTCAGTCTATGCTATATTTGACCGGCAGATGGTAGCTTTTATGCCTTTCCCTAACCCTCACTGAAACTATATCCAACCTTAACCTAACCTGAATTCCTAAACCTAACCCGAATTCCTAAACCTAACCTTAATTCGTTTCAACCCCCTATACCTAAACTTAATTGTTGTTCTGCAGGTCAAATTTCCACTTCCTTTATGCTGCATTCGTGACATCTCGTAAATACAAACATAGGACTGGGAAAAATCCACTTGAATGCCCCTCCAACTCGTATTACTTCTGGGAAACCTGTCTATCAAGATGCGTTTTAGTGCTCGTTGGAGCTTCCTATTTCTTAGCTGTGATGTCGGAAATAGGACTTCGTTTCATTCACATGGTTTTTGGTCAGAACAATTCTTCAACAGGTAACATTTTCACAGGCTTATAATAAAGTTCACTTGCTTGTTTAACATTGACAATATGGTCAAACTAGCTACATTACCCATATTGTAGTTGACAAAAACGGACGTGGTCATCTTTTGGTTGAAAAAGGCAGTTAACCCACTGTTCCTAGGCCGTCATTGAAAATAAGAATTTGTTCGTAACTGACTTGCCTAGTTAAATAAAAGGTTTAAATATAAATATATATATAAAAAACGTCACAACTCGGCAACAACATTTTCTCAGTTTCCCCACTTGAAATTCCAGCCTGTAGGGTCGTTCTAGTGAACTAGGAACTTCCGATAACTCATAGCACGTAAACACAGCATCTTCTCTGTGCTCCAAGTTACCCACTTGCAGCTCTCTGACATCATATCATGTCAAAAAAAAGTTGTGTTAACAGAAATAACAAAATACAAATTGTAATGTGTTTAAGCTTTTGAACACATGCTTAAATTGATTTTTGTACATGCATTTACATTAATGGCTGTGATCATTTTCTAAATTGATAGGTAAAACTGTTCTGTAGCCAGCTAGACAATGTAACCAGCACAGAACAGATTAGGCATGTGCCGTCTTGGCAGGTCATTCAGCTAGCTAATTATTTATTTATTGAAACTTCTAATGTACTGATGTGTCCTTTCATCTTCCGTTTGATTCAGAAATCAAAAGCAGCTCTGGATATACTTATGGGCAGAAAAAAAAAGAGCAAAACAATCATAGCTAGCTTTTTAATGACCTCTATCCTTGATTGTATTTCCCACTTAAAAGCACATTAATATACAAAACTCATTACGACATAACTGGTAACTACAACCTTCCCACTTGGTCATGAACGTAGCATTAGGACTTGCTTCCATTCAGCCACAAGAGCATTAGTGAGGTCGGGCGATTAGGCCTAGCTCGCAGTCAGCGTTCCAATTCATCCCAAATGTGTTCAATGGGAGGTCAGGGCGCTGTGCAGGCCAGTCAAGTTATTCCACACTGATCTCAACAAAGAATTTCTGTATGGAACTCGCTTTGTGCACGGGGGCATTGTCATGTCGAAACAAGAAAGTGCCTTCCCCAAACTGCTTTCACAAAGTTGTAAGCACAGAATCTAGAATGTCATTATATCCTGTAGCGTTACGATTTCCCTTCACTGGAATGAAGGGGCCTAGCCCGAACCATGGAAAACCACCCCAGATCATTATTCCTCCTCCACCAAACTAAGGTTGGCACTATACATTCTGGCAGGTAGAGTCCAATGGCGGTGAGCTTTACACCACTCCAGCCGACGTTTGGCATTGCGCATGGTGATCTTAGGCTTGTGTGCGGCTGCTCGGCCATGGAAACTCATTCCATGAAGCTCCCGACGTACAGTTCTTGTGCTGACATTGCTTCCCTAGGCAGTTTGGACCAGGGCAGCTCTAGCAGGGCAGAAATTTGACACACTTACTTGTTGGAAAGGTGGCATCCTAGCATGGTGCCACATTGAAAGTCACTGAGCTTTTCAGTAAGGCCATTCTACTGCCAATGTTTGTCTAAAGTGATTGCATGGCTGTGTGCTCGATTTTATACACCTGTCAGCAACAGGTGTGGCTGAAATAGCCGAAGCCACTAATTTGAAGGGTTGTCCACATACCTTCTTTCTATATATAGAAAAGCACAGTCTTTTTTGTTCTAGTTTCATGAGGAATCAGCCATTACAATTGTGTATCATAAGTCCAAACGGGAGCAAGGTCAATGATATTATACTGCCAATGTAATCAATACAATAAGATAGTCTTATCAATTGTGACTTCACGAAGAGAATTTGAATGGCATAAACTAATGAATATGCTGCGACATTGACCCTGGAAAAAAGTAAACAAGATTGCCATTAAGTAATTCTCAAGTAGAGATCCATCCGACATTTCGAGGTACTGTAAAGTTTAGGTACGTAATATATATATATATATATATATATATTTCTGCCGGATCAAAAAATACGTATAAACAGTAAAGCGGATCTTCCTACTCTGTGCTGCACCCGAAATACGCAGCCATGTTTAGGCAGGCATAGGCTAAGATCGAGTCTGAATTCATGCTCAAAAATGTAGTTGCTCTGTGTATGAGTCATCGTCACAATCATTTAACTGCTAGCTAAGTAACCCAAGTGTTACACTCACCAATACGTGCTTCAATGTGATGTTACTGGAACATTTGTAATGTAACTTGCAAAGCTGTGCGACAAAAACAACAGTTACACATGGGCTAAACAAACGTACAGCCGATAACACAACATGATGTCTCAAACACGTATCATGAAAGTCATGTTTTTGTTTAGTTAGCTTTTGGAAACGTTAACTTGAGCACATAACTTTCCCTAACATCACACTTAACGTTATACATTGTAATATTTGATTTACCTGATATAGTAGGATGGCTAACATTCGATATTTGCTGATGCGTTGTCTTCTAGCCAAGATATGAAATGCAACCATAATTGACTGTAGCACATAGAAGGCGCACACACAATAGTTCCATTATGAGTGACACATTTCCAGTCCATTTAAAATTAACTCATTATTCCCTTGCCCTTTTCAACACTCTTTTAACCGTCATGACACGTCATCACGTCCGCTTCATTTTTGGTAAAAGGCGCCTGTGCCAGCCAGCGCATAACAAAGAAATGTTGCGTTCACTCCTCGTTTCAAGTCGAAGAAGCACTGGTAGGGGTGCGTTTATGTTCGAAGGTATGCAAGTGAGACTGTATTGTAACTAAATAACCATGGACAATATATATTTCGATAATTAGAGAATGATAATGTATTATTTGTTTTATTTAGCTATAAGGTCGTATAGTAGCGGTTAGCGGAGTGTACCACAACTCCACAGTAGGGGGTTCTCCATTATATCACTTCACAGAACTACGGCTAATAAATAGGGCAAACCAAATTGGTTTTCCCCTACTCATCTGTAGATCTACTGCGCAGACTAGACCAGGGTTTCCTCAAGCAAGACACATCACAACTACAGCTAGATGTATTATACTGCTCAAATATTAGACTATAAATAGTACCTTATTATATTTATGCTAAGATTTTGGGATCGTTTACTTTATATTCGTATTCTTATTTTATTTCTTATTGTTGTAGCATTTTTGAGAAGGAACCTGCAACTATTCATTTCGTTGGGCTATGTATACCGTACATATCCTGTACATACAGTACGACTAATAAAACTTGAAACAAGAAGTGCTCAGAGTACTTTTCCCTGAAAAAACAGGGATAAAATTAACTAAATGGAAATAACTGCAGCAATGCCAAAATACCTATAATGGAAGAACTGTTTGACAAACAGTTTTGCAATTTTATATTTTGAGTGTCTACAATTAATTTTGGCCTCACATTGTATTCTTAAAAATGTGTAGGGGTTCCCTAGAAAAGGGTACAGTGGGCCGAGTACCCCTTGGACTAGACTCGGTATTGATTACCTATTCATTGTCATATGATCTCATGAAGCGCAAAGGAAAAACTCCTATCACAACCCACTGGGCACACACTGGTTTGTTACATGTGCCAAATAGAACAGGTACCTTAACCTTAGCCTAAGGTACCTTAATGTGAAATGCATACTTACAAGCCCTTAACCAACAATGCAGACTTTTCCAATGTAAATATTTGTTAATAAAATACAAATGTAAGAAAAATAAGTGACACAATAAAATAACAATAACAAGGCTATATACATGAGGTACCGGTACCGAGTCAATATGCGGGGGTACATACTATTCAAGGTAATTGGGGTAATATGTACTGTACATGTAGGTAGGGGTAAAGTGACTATGCATAGATAATAAGCAGCGAGTAGCAGCAGTGTAAAAAAAGGGGTCAATGCAAATAGTTCGGGTAGCCATTTGATGAACTGTTTAGAAGTCTTATGGCTTCAGGGTAGAAGCTGTTAAGGAGCCTTTTGGACCTAGACTTGGCGCTCCGATACCGCCTGCCGTGCGGCACCAGAAAGTACAGTCTATGACTAGGATGGCTGGTGTATTTGACAATTTTTTGGGGCCTTCCTCTGACACCGCCTGGTATAGAGGTCTTGGATGGCAGGAGGCTTGGCCCCAGTGATGTACTGGGCCATACGCATTACCCTCCGTAGCACCTTGCGGTCGAATGCCGAGCAATTGCCATACCAAGCGGTGATGCAAACAATCAGGATACTCTCAATGGTGCAGCTGTAGAACTGTTTGAGCATCTGAGGACCCATGCCAAGTCTATTCAGTTTCCTGAGGGGATGTTGTTGTGCCCTATTCATGACTGTCTTGGTGTGTTTGTACTAGGATAGTTTGTTAGTGATGTGGACGCCAAGGAACTTGAAGCTCTCGACCCGCTCCACTATAGCCCTGGGATCGTGCTCGGCCCCCTTTTTCCTGTAGTCCACTATCAGCTCTTTGGTCTTGCTCATGTTGAGGTAGATGTTGTCCTGGCACCACACTGACAGGTTTCTGACCTCCTCCCTGTAGGCTGTCTCATCATTGTTGGTGATCAGGCCTACCACCGTTGTGTCGTCGGGCAAACTTAATGATGGTGTTGGAGTTTCCTGTAGTCCACTATCAACTCTTTTGTCTTGTGTTGAACCGTTGAATTACGTTGAACTAATGTGGAATAGATGTTGAATTGGCATATGTGCCCAGTTTGAAGGTGTTTACTGGAAACAGAGCACTGGAAACCACCTGTGGTCCCATGATCTCTCAGTACTAAGGTCACTACAGTATTAATACCATGTCCTGATGGGATGTACATGTGTACTCTACTGTATGTCTGATGCTGTTTGGTGTCACCCACAGCCCTTTGTGTCCGGCAGCTTCACCATGGCGTGGACTCTGCAGACGTGCAGTATGACGGACTGTACCCAGGCCACATCCCCACCAGCCCCATCCAGAAAGCACTGTTGGCTGTCGGCTCCGGGGTGGCAGCTCTGCAAGACCCCTACAGACATGGTGAGAGGGATGCCCACTTCCAGTTGTGATACTTTCATATGGTCATTTTGCATCTGTAAGGAGTTTGGCATGCTTAACTGTTCTTACAGAACATGTGGGTAGGCTGTGTTCACTGTTTTACTTTCCTTTCTTTTGCATTTGAAACTCAAACTATTTGAATGCGTTTCATTACGCACAGTACACAATACCATGCAGGGTTATTTAATGGTTGTCATTTGTCATTTAGATCCCTAGTTATCAAGGTGTGGAAAACACTGACATTTTAGAAAAACAAGAAACTAAAAGAGTCATAGGGAAACTATGTCGTAGATGTTATTTTGATTTAAACAAGTCCTTGAAATATAAATTATTCAAAAGGGTGAGAAATAACTTGAAAGTGACTCTTGGTGTAACATACTGTACTGCATTATCTCAATAAAAAGTACCACATTTCTCTTCACTGTAAGCCGTGTTCCCCATGTAGACATGGTGGCAGTGCTGGGAGAGACGACAGGACACCTGGCCCTGATGACGCTTCGGGATCGAATGAGAGGAGACCCTGAGGGCTATACCATTCTAACGTATGCCAAAACTTCTGCTGTCTATCTCACTCTATGTTCACCCTGAAATATACATCTCTATGATTTTAAATAAGTTGTGTGTACAATTGCTGGTCTGTGAATGCTCATGTGTGCATGTTTCACCTATTTCTGTGTAAGTGAGCGCCCACGGATCAGACTATCCACATTGGATCTGTCCAAGATGGCTTCCCTTCCAGATGGATCCTTTGGGAGAGAGTACCTGCGCTTCCTTGAGGACAATGTGAGTTTGTGAAGGACATAATGGATCTCTTTATAGAGGAAGCGTAGTGGTTATTTGCCAATCCCTCTACGTCTCTCTTTCTCAGAGGGTGACCCCTGACTCGAGGGTGAACGTGAAATTTGTAGATAATGAGGAGTTGGCGTATGTCATGCAGCGGTACCGAGAAGTCCACGATTTACTGCACACCTTACTAGGCATGCCCACTAACATGCTGGGTGAGTCTGGGGAAAGGGGATTCACTGAGAGTATTGGTATTAGTGTGTTTCACTACATGTATTTTCTTTCTCACTTCCTCAAACTCAGGTGAAGTGGCAGTAAAGTGGTTTGAGGCTGCTCAAACTGGCCTGCCCATGTGCATCCTGGGAGCAGCGTTGGGACCGCTCCGTCTGTCCACAAGGTGCTGCCCATCAGGCTCTCTTCTTATTCATACTGTATGTAGTAATATAAACCAGGGGCCTTTTCAGGAGACTGACTGTCTGCCATGTTGAATAGGAAGTAGTCTTGGCTCTACTCGTTACATTTCTGCAATGTTTATTGAATACATCCCAAGATTTATCTGTGATGTCATCAGTTTCCAGGAAGTTGTACTGTATATTCTAAGGGAGACTGGTGGTAAATGGAACATACACTTTCTGGACACCTCTGATATTTGGTAATCAATCACACACCTGAGCAGCACCCTGAGGTGTAAAGAGAACTGACATTTAGGTGGATGACTTCCTTCAGGGAACTAAGACAATATAGTTGGTTTATTTGCAAGTGTCACAGAGCTAGTTGAGCTAGTTATATTCAACACACTGTAGTTATTGACTGAAAGGAATGGAATTCTGTCTTCTGAAAGAATTACAGTTCACACGTATTGTTTTTCTGGAAGGGAAGTCTAGTTTCCTTCCTGGCTGAAAAACATCCCCCATGTGTGTGGAAACTAATACTTACTGAAAGTGTCATCATGATTGAGTATTGGCTTTGACTGTAAATCATTTCTGCTCTGTAATACAATAACCATTGACATCACAGTCTGGTATTTGTAGAGTGATGCAGTTATTACGGCCTGATAGTTTCCTTGTGCCACTCTCGCAGTCGTCTGGAGCCCTTGGTGACGTCCCTGGGACCGTGGGCTGTGAGGAATGGCCGGCAGGCCCGCTGTGTCTTCAGCATCTTCTACGAGCGCCGCTGGGAGCAGAGTCTGGAGGACCTGAGAAAGGAGCTGAACATCGAGCCTCCCCCGCTCACCATCACGGCCACCAGCCAGAAAGCCACATTAGATTTGTAGCACTGACCTCGAATGTCAGAGGTCACTGTACAACCAGATGGGACAGAATGCAGGGACTCTTTGGAGGGATGTCATACAGTAATTTAGGCATTGTATGTGGACTGACTGAGTCATAGCAATTGTGTCAAGCTTCCCCCATGATTTCAAGTGAAGGAAGAAAAGGCCAATATTCACAGTGGGTGCAGAGGATCACCAGAGGGCTGGATGCAATTTTCACCATGGCACAGATACACATAATTATTTGAATATGGCACATATTAGTCAATTATTGCATTCTATCCATGCTACCTGAGACATGAAACAGACAAGTGGGAGGGCATGCAGTAGGGCATACAGATAGGTTAGATCGTATTGGTCACATACACATGGTTAGCAGATGTTATTGCGAGTGTAGCGAAATGCTTGTGCTTCTAGTTCCGACGCACAAGCATTTCGCTACACTCGCAATAACATCTGCTAACCATGTGTGTGTGACCAATACGATCTGACCTGACCTATCTGCATGCCCTCCCACTTGTCTGTTTCATGCCTCAGGTAGCATGGATATAATGCAATAATTGACTAATATGTGCCATGTTGGAATAATTATGTGTGAAGTATCACCACGGACCGTGCCATGGGGAAACTTGCACTCCTGGGAGGGCATACACGCAATTTGCCTAAATGGAAACACCTCTTCATTTTTATTGGACACTGTAGCAATGTTTTTGTGAAAAAGTGTATTTGTTGTTTATAAAAGTCAACTTGACCTAGAGAGATTTACACCGTTACCAAATCATCACAGCAGGGTAAGCCTACACAAAACAGCCCTTATTTGTAGTGGTTGCTAAAAATCCCCTATGGGGAAAATGAATGGTGGAAAAACGATTGGAACCTTTTCCCTGTTTGACAGTTGGCTTTTATGGGTATTATGGTTCATACTGTGGTACTCTGTTCTACTATATCTGCCATTTCCATTACACATGTCACAATGATTCACTATAAACCTACCTATTGAGTGCAAGGCACTTTTTGTAACAACCTTGTTGAGGATCTTGTAGGTCATGGCTAAATGGGATAAGATACAGCTTTTGTAAAATGAATGCCTAAATGTGATTTTATTTGCATGTTAGCTAACCTGAACCCTAACGCTTTTCCTGCGATCTTAACCTAATTCATCTAATCTGCTACGTTAATTATCCTAACCTGCTAATACAAGTAATGTTGCTGGCAGTTAGGCTATGTGAGGTGGAAGTGAGTGGTTATTTAGTCATCAATTGATGACTGTTGATAGAAAAAGTAATGTCTGGTATCAGTAAAACACTAAGACTTACTTTTTTTTAAATATCTGACATAGCCCTATTGGTATCACACATGGCACATTTACTGTAAAGAATGGCAGTCATGTAATATGTTTTATATGTATTCATGATGAGCACAGGGCTGTTCATGTATCTCAGGGGTGAGATGTGTCGCTCATCAATAAATGCTTTGCACATTGTTGATGCCCGTTTCAATGACTCTGGGATGAGTACAGTAGTACAGCATTATGAAAAGACTAAAGGCTCTATTCAATCAGACCTGCTTTAGCCAAGGTCATTTGACTCTGATGTGTGCCACAGAAAGTATTTGACTCAAGTGACAAAATTAAGGAAATTAGGGGGGGGGGGATTTCGCCAAGGCCATTTTCTTGCCTGCCTAAATCCCCCTCCCCCCTTCTAATTTCCTTAATTTTGTGGCTAGAGTCAAATACTTTCTGTGTGGCACACATCAGAGTCAAATACTTTATGTAGAACGAACTTCACGTCAGGATAGGAAAGCGAAATGAATAATTTGTGTATGTGTGTTATATTTAACATAGAGGGAGTAAAATGTAGGCAAGCAATAAACATTTCAGAACAACTACTAGTCGAATAAGACATGGGAAAGATGACGAATTTTGGAAAAGAGATTTATATACAGACTAATACACTTGAAACAAATAGCCAAACCGAAAACTACAGACATTTCTAGTGCCTCCACTGCGATCAAACCCCCATAAACCTGTTTTTATTATTATTGTTTTTTATTTCAACGTTATTTAACCAGGTAGGCTAGTTGAGAACAACTTCTCATTTACAACTGCGACCTGGCCAAGATAAAGCAAAGCCATTTGACACATACAACAACACAGAGTTACACATGGAATATACAAACATACAGTCAATAATAGAGTAGAAAAAGTATATACAGTGTGTGCAAATGAGGTAAGATAAGGGAGGTAAGGCAATAAATAGGCCATGGTGGGGAAGTAATTACAATATAGCAATTGAACACTGGAATGGTAGATGTGCAGAAGATGAATGTGCAAGTAGAGATACTGGGGTGCAAAGGAGCAAAATAAATAAATACAGTATGGGGATGAGGTAGTTGGATGGGCTATTTACAGATGGGCTAAGGACAGCTACAGTGATCTGTGAGCTGCTCTGACAGCTGGTGCTTAAAGTTAATGAGGGAGATATGAGTCTCCAGCTTCAGTGATTTTTGCAGTTCATTCCAGTCATTGGCAGCAGTGAACTGGAAGGAAAGGCAGCCAAATGAGGAACTTGCTTTGGGGGTGACCAGTGAGATATACCTGCTGAAGCGCGTGCTACGGGTGGGTGCTGCTATGGTGAAAAGTGAGCTGAGATAAGGCAGGGCTTTACCTAGCAAAGACTTGTAGATGACCGGGAAACAGTGGGTTTGGCGACGAGTATGAAGCGAGGGCCAGCCAATGAGAGCGTACAGGTCGCAGTGGTGGGTAGTATATGGGGCTTTGGTGACAAAACGTATGGCACTGTGATAGACTGCATCCAATTTGTTGAGTAGAGTGTGGGAGGCTACTTTGTAAATGACATAGCCGAAGTCGAGGATCGGTAGGATGGTCAGTTTTACGAGGGTAAGTTTGGCAGCATGAGTGAAGGATGCTTTGTTACGAAATAGGAAGCCAATTCTAGATTTAATTTTGGATTGGAGTTGCTTAATGTGAGTCTGGAAGGAGAGTTTACAGTCTAACCAGACACCTAGGTATTTGTAGTTGTCCACATATTGTCAGAACCGTCCAGAGTAGTGATTCTGGACGGGCGGGCAGGTGCAGGCAGCGATCGGTAGAAGAGCATGCATTTAGTTTTACTTGCATTTAAGAGCAGTTGGAGGCCACAGAAGGAGAGTTGTATGGCATTGAAGCTTGTCTGGCTGGAGGTTAGTTAACACGGTGTCCAAAGAAGGGCCAGAAGTATACCGAATGGTGTCGTCTGCGTAGAGGTGGATCAGAGAATCACCAGCAGCAAGAGCGACATCATTGATGTATACAGAGTAGCGAGTCGGCCCGAGAATTGACCCTGTGGCACCCCCATAGAGACTGCCAGAGGTCCGGACAACAGGTCCTCCGATTTGACAGACTGAACTCAATCAGAGAAGTAGTTGGTGAACCAGGCGAGGCAATCATTTGAGAAACCAAGGCTGTTGAGACTGTTGATAAGAATGTGGTGATTGACAGAGTCGAAAGCCTTGGCCAGGTCAATGAATACGGCTGCACAGTGTTGTCTCTTATTGATGGCGGTTATGATATAGTTTAGGACCTTGAGTGTGGCTGAGGTGCACCCATGACCAGCTCTGAAACCAGATTGCATAGCGGAGAAGGTACGGTGGGATTCGAAATGGTCGTTAATCTGTTTGTTAACTTGGCTTTTGAAGACCTTAGAAAGGCAGGGTAGGATAGATTTTGGTCTGTAGCAGTTTGTGTCTAGAGTGTCTCCCCCTTTGAAGAGGGGGAAGACCGCGGCTGCTTTCCAATCTTTGGGAATCTCAGACGATACAAAAGTAATAGGGGTTGCAACAATTTCGGCAGATAATTTTAGAAAGAGAGGGTCCAGATTGTCTAGCCCGGCTGATTTGTAGGGGTCCAGATTTTTCAGCTCTTTCAGAACATCGGCTATCTGGATTTGGGTGAAGGAGAAATGGGGAAGATTGGGAGAGTTGCTGTGGGGGGTGCAGGGCTGTTGACCAGGGTAGGGGTAGCCAGGTGGAAAACATGGCCAGCCGTAGAAAAATGCTTCTTGAAATTCTCAATTATCATGGATTTATCGGTGGTGACAGTGTTTCCTAGCCTCAGTGCAGTGGGCAGCTGGGAGGAGGTGCTCTTATTTTCCATGGACCTTACAGTGTCCTAGAACGTTTTTGAGTTTGTGCTACAGGATGCATGGGTCATCTGTGTGTTCACCCGCACCCGCCTGCAATTCACAATAACACATCTGCAACTGCCAAACTTTTGGCAAAAGTGAAAAGTGAAAATCTGAGGCCGGCACCCGACCCTAACTAGGCTAGTCACTTGGAAAATTCCAGAAAATAGTGGCATGGCTCAAGAAGCTTCTGATAGGCTAATTGATGTAATTTGAGTCAATTGGACGTGTACCTGTGGATGTATTTCAAGGCCTACCTTCAAACTCAGTGCCTCTTTGCTTGACATCATGGGAAAATCAATAGAAAACAGTCAAGACCTCAGAAAAAAGATTGTAGACCTCCACAAGTCTGGTTCATCCTTGGGAGCAATTTTCAAACACCTGAAGGTACCACGTTCATCTGTTCAAACAATAGTACGCAAGTATAAACACCATGGGACCACACAGCCATCATACCGCTCAGGAAGGAGACTCGTTCTGTCTCCTAGAGATGAATGTGTTTTGGTGCAAATCAATCCCAGAACAACAGCAAAGGACCTTGTGAAGATGCCGGAGGAAAAAGGTACAAAGATATCTATTTCCACAATAAAACGAGTCCTTTATCGACATAACCTGAAAGGCCGCTCAGCAATGAAGAAGCCAATGCTCCAAAACCGCCATAAAATAGCCAGACTATGGTTTGCAACTGCACATGGGGACAAAGATTGTACTTTTTTTGAGAAATGTCCTCTGGTCTGATGAAACAAAAATAGAACTGTTTGTCCATAATGACCATCGTTATGTTTGGAGGAAAAATGGGGAGGCTTGCAAGCCGAAGAACACCATCCCAACCGTGAAGCACGGTTGTAGTAGCATCATGTTGTGGGGGTGCTTTGCTGCAGGAGGGTCTGGTGCACTTCACTAACTAGGTGGCATCATGAGGCAGGAAAATGATGTGGATATATTGAAGCAACATCTCAAGACATCAGTCAGGAAGTTAAAGCTTGGTCGCAAATGGACAATGACTCCAAGCATACTTCCAAAGTTGTGGCAAAATGGCTTAAGGACAACAAAGTCAAGGTATTGGAGAGGCCATCACAAAGCCCTGACCTCAATTCTATAGAAAATGTGTGGACAGAATTGAAAAAGCTTGTGCGAGCAAGGAGGCCTAGAAACCTGATTCAGTTACACCAGCTCTGTCAGTAGGAATGGGCCAAAATTCACTTATTGTGGGAAGCTTGTAGAAGGCTACCCAAATCGTTTGACCCAAGTTAAACAATTTAAAGGCTATGCTACCAAATACTAATGGAGTGTATGTAAACTTCTGACCCACTGAGAATGTGATGAAAGAAATAATAGCTGAAATTAATAATTATCTCTACTATTATTCTGACATTTCACATACTTAACATAAAGTGGTGATCCTAACTGACCTAAGACAGGGCATTTTTACTCGGATTAAATGTCAGGAATTGTGAAAAACTGAGTTTAAATGTATTTGGCTAAGGTGTATGTAAACTTCCGACTTCAACTGTATATGTTGCCCTAGATTAGAAGACTAAATAACCCCATGCTCCCCAGAATGTCATAAATGATAGAGTGAATGCTTCAATCTAGTTGACATTGGTAAAGTTCTCTGTCATCTTTGTTTCTTTTAACGAGCAACGACAAATCAATATTTCTCCACAAGTAGAGTTTCACAATCATCACACATAACATAGCCGGAACTGTTATCCTCTTTTAACATTTCACCAAGCATTACTTTTCGCAGCTTTTCTCTTATTTAATTAAACTCGGACATTGTCCATTTTGCCTCCATAACTTTTTCTGCCTGTTCCCAATACCATTTGGCGATTGGCGTGTAGGCTATTTGGTGCGCATACAGGCACACACTTTGATCACACCAACAGTGTTACATTTTGGTACACCAGAATTACATTCATTTCCAATGAAACGCTGCATTTGCCATGCAGCATTGCGTTGCAGAGGCAGTTGCGCAGACGGCTTTACAGAAATGGTAGCAGAAGGTGAATGTTGAACTTTTGTTGCATACATATCCTGATGCTGCGTACTACTTTGCGCAATGACACTGTCGGTGTGTACCTGAGGCTTCATCACACTGACAGTCTCATGGCACAAAATAGTACACAGCATCATCAGGATATATGTATGCAACAAAAGTTCAACATTCACCTTCTGCTACCACTTCTGTCAAGCCATCACACCGAACGCACTGCAACTGCCTCTGCAACGCAACCAAAATGCATGCGCTGTCGGTGTGATCGCAGCCTTAAATTTATGCTTACGCACTAATACCAGATAGCCTAAAATAATGAAATAAAAGCGTAAATGTAGCCTATAGACATAAATTGCACAATACTTATACATTTATGGATTTTTTGTAAGGTATTGTTTTCTCTTTATTCAACCCTTTAACCGCAGGGATTGCGGGTTCCGAGTCAACCTTCGCATCACTATGACACTACATTGCCTCCTGCTGTTCATTTCTAGACTCTCTTGCATTGAGTTTCATTAATTTTCTTCCCACTGACGGATGGATGGAAAGTAGGATGTGAGTTTCAATAGAGACATACATTGCATATCAGACAATTAACAAATATTTGTATGCGTATGGATCAACCATTCCTTCAGACATGTGTCGGTTTTAAAAGATAGAAAAGGTATCAAACAGTCACTTAACTTACAGTAAATTATCATAACATATAATAACAGAAATATAAATAACATACTCCTATATCTAAAATGACTACAGTATGACTCATTAGGACTACTGTATAATTTGATCAAGAGACTCATACAGAAATCTCTACAGATTCATTACTTCAGATTAAAATAAACAAAGAATAAATTAGATATATATCTCCCATCAAAAAACCTTCTGCATACCTCTTCAATGCAGAGAGACATAGGGGCCTAAATTTGGCCAATTTGATTACATTCAAATAAATTGTGAAGCTTTGATAGTATTCTATTAGTAGGATGTACAAATATTCTAAGTAATTCAGTATCATTTTATCAGCAGGTATAATGTAGTACTACTTGTTGTAAGCATTAATGAGCCCTTTCACTGTTATATTATCAACTCATATGATATGCCTTATGAAAGTGTAACCCGTAATTCTATATCATTGACACTTCAGTTACAGTACTTCAGAGGTCAGTGCAGTATGCTGACACTGCAGTCAGCCACAGCAAATGCTGGCAGCAGCGGGCCACTAAAGGCGTGTCTGACCGAGTGCAACACAGCACTGGAGTCTGGGTCATAAAATATCAGGGTCTGACTAGGCCAGTCCAGGAGTAGCCCTAGACTCTTGGGCTTGTGGACCACATGCAGGGTGTGTGTTCTTCCCCACATGGCAGAAGGAGAAGTCCCCATTGTATTTGGAGAGCACCCAGGACTGGATGTTGTAGCCCAGGCGGGAGTCGTTGCCCGAGCCCTTGCGCCCCATGCTGGAGTAGCATACCCCCACCTTGAAGGCCCCGCTCTCACCCATGTCAATCACCCAGCTGTGGGTGCCGGAGGAGATGGCCAGGGTGCCCAGCGCATTGGGCCAGCAGTCGAAGCGCGCTGGGTTGTAGGGCGGGGACTGGCGTGACCACTTAGGCAGGAAGGTCAGAGTGCAAAGGTCTTCTGAGAGGGAAAGTGCGGAGCTGACAGTGCGCTCATCAAATGTCAGATTTGCTGAACCATAAGCTTAAGAGAGAGTGTAACGATTCTCTTCTTGTGAAGTAGAGGCGGACCAAAGCGCAGCGTGGTGGTTGTTCATTGTAATTTATTGACGACACTATACATGAACAAACTAACGAAAAACAAGAAACGTGAGAACTCAAAACAGCCCTGTCTGGTGCAAACACAAAAACAGGAACAATCACCCACAAACACACAGTGAAACCCAGGCTACCTAAGTATGATTCTCAATCAGAGACAACTAATGACACCTGCCTCTGATTGAGAACCATACTTAGGTAGCCTGGGTTTCACTGTGTGTTTGTGGGTGATTGTTCCTGTTTTTGTGTTTGCACCAAAAGTATGATTCTCAATCAGAGACAACTAATGACACCTGCCTCTGATTGAGAACCATACTAGGCCGAAAACATAGAAATGCCCCAAAACATAGAAAAACAAACATAGACTGCCCACCCAACTCACGCCCTGACCATACTAAATAAATACAAAACAAAGGAAATAGAGGTCAGAACGTGACAGTACCCCCCCCCCCAAAGGTGCGGACTCCGGCCGCAAAACCTTGACCTATAGGGGAGGGTCTGGGTGGGCGTCTGTCCGCGGTGGCAGCTCTGGCGCGGGACGCGGACCCCACTTCGCCATTGTCTCAGTCCGCCTTATTGTCCGCCTCCGTGGCTTACTCACCATGCCCACCCCTCTCAATGACCCCACTGGACAGAGGGGCTGCTTGGGACAGAGGGGCAGCTTCTCGGGACAGAGGGACAGCTGCTCGGGACAGAGGGACAGCTGCTCGGGACAGAGGGACAGCTGCTCGGGACAGAGGGACAGCTGCTCGGGACAGAGGGACAGCTGCTCGGGACATAGGGGCAGCTGCTCCGGGCGGAGGGGCTCTAGCGGCCCCTGGCTGACTGGCGGCACTGGCGGCCCCTGGCTGACTGGCGGCACTGGCGGCCCCTGGCTGACTGGCGGCGCTGGGCTGACTGGCGGCACTGGCGGCCCCTGGTTGACTGGCGGCACTGGCGGCCCCTGGCTGACTGGCGGCACTGGCGGCCCCTGGCTGACGGGCGGCACTGGCGGCTCCTGGCTGACGGGCGGCACTGGCGGCTCCTGGCTGACGAGCGGCATTGGCGGCTCCTGGCAGACGGGCGGCACTGGCGGCGCTGGGCAGACGGGCGGCACTGGCGGCGCTGGGCAGACGGGCGGCACTGGCGGCGCTGGGCAGACGGGCGGCACTGGCGGCGCTGGGCAGACGGGCGGCACTGGGCAGACGGGAAGCTCCGGCAGAGGCGCCGGACAGGCGGGAGGCTCCGGCAGAGGCGCCGGACAGGCGGGAGGCTCCGGCAGAGGCGCCGGACAGGCGGGAGGCTCCGGACAGGCGGGAGGCTCCGGCAGCGCTGGAGAGGAGGAAGGCTCTGGTAGCGCCGGAGAGGCGGGAGACTCCGGCAGCGCTGGAGAGGAGGAAGGCTCTGGACGGATGGGCCGGAGAGACAGCCTGGTACGGGGAGCTGCCACCGGAGGGCTGGGGTGTGGAGGTGGTGACGGATAGACCGGGCCGTGCAGGCGCACTGGAGCTCTTGAGCACCGAGCCTGCCCAACCTTACCCGGTTGAATGGTCCCGGTCGCCCTGCCAGTGCGGCGAGGTGGAATAGCCCGCACTGGGCTATGCAGGCGAACCGGGGACACCGTGCGCAAGGCTGGTGCCATGTAAGCCGGCCCAAGGAGACGCACTGGAGACCAGATGCGTAGAGCCGGCTTCATGGCACTTGGCTCGATGCCCACTCTAGCCCGGCCGATACGCGGAGCTGGAATGTACCGCACCGGGCTGTGCACCCGCACTGGGGACACCGTGCGCTCCACAGCATAACACGGTGCCTGCCCGGTCTCTCTAGCCCCCCGGTAACCACAGGAAGTTGGCTCAGGTCTCCTACCTGGCGTAGCCATACTCCCTGTTAGCCCCCCCCCAAAACATTTTTGGGGCTGACTCCCGGGCTTCCATCCACGACGCCGCGCTGCCTCCTCATACCAGCGCCTATCTGCTTTCGCCGCCTCCCGTTCTTCCTTGGGGCGGCGATATTCTCCTGGCTGAGCCCAAGGTCCTTTACCGTCTAATTCGTCCTCCCATGTCCATACCTCCTCGCCCTGCTCCTGCTGCTGCTTTCTCCTTTGCCCATTACCACACCGCTTGGTCCTGTTGTGGTGGGTGATTCTGTAACGATTCTCTTCTTGTGAAGTAGAGGCGGACCAAAGCGCAGCGTGGTGGTTGTTCATTGTAATTTATTGACGACACTATACATGAACAAACTAACGAAAAACAAGAAACGTGAGAACTCAAAACAGCCCTGTCTGGTGCAAACACAAAAACAGGAACAATCACCCACAAACACACAGTGAAACCCAGGCTACCTAAGTATGATTCTCAATCAGAGACAACTAATGACACCTGCCTCTGATTGAGAACCATACTAGGCCGAAAACATAGAACTGCCCCAAAACATAGAAAAACAAACATAGACTGCCCACCCAACTCACGCCCTGACCATACTAAATAAATACAAAACAAAGGAAATAGAGGTCAGAACGTGACAGAGAGAGGGAAGAGAAGAGTGTATTTTTATTCAGAATTAATTAAGCACTTATTGCCAGTTGTTCAGACACTAACTACAACTATTTGAAACTACTGTATCCTGAACTAGAAGTTGCCCTGGCCTGTATCATGTTACCAGTTGGTCCCAGCAGTATGGCGCTGGCCCACAGGCCCCTCATGAGTTTGCTGTCACTACAGCTGGCGTTCAGGTTGAGATGGTCGGTGTCATGAGGCTCATCCACCCCCCTCTGCCTCCTCAATCCTGATACACACACAAACACACACACACACACACACACAAGGAAAGTCATGTAAATCTGGATAATGAACAACGCAGGATTTACCAAGTGGTTGAGCAAATATACATGTCAAAACAGAATATTTACCTCTCAGTTATTTCCTGGCCAGAGGTCTGAAACACAAGAGAGCGTCAACGATGATTTACAGCAATCAAGTGTATCATTATTATCATCATCATTTGCACCACCATCACCACCTATTTTTTTCATCCTTCTTTCTTCCACATCTATACACTCCCACGTCCCACCCTCTATAGTTGTTCTAAATCATTTATATACACACTAGAATGCTGATGCTATGTATTAGGATGCTGTGAAGCCACCGGTCAGCCATTTTGGTACTCCCCAGTAAGAGCAGTTCTCCAAAGGAATGTATGGAATATAATGTAAAAGTATGCCTTAAAAGGGGCAATCTGCAGTAGCTACATTCATTTTTGGACTTCTAAATTAATGATTTGCACCCATTGATTCTTGAAGAATATAACTTAAATGCCTCATGAGCTTACTTCAACTGTCGTACCTCATCAGTACCCAAAATATAAGCTTGTTTTACTCCAATGTTTGCCAACAAAGTGAATGTAAACAAACACGGTATAGCCGCAAATCATAGTTAAAACTATAATTTTTATATAATTGACTTTTAGTCCTTGCATCCATAGCTCGGTCAATGAATATGAGAGTGGTTACATTTCTCCAGCCCCATTCCTCAGCTTCTTAGCGAAACAGTAGCAGAGAGATTGCTTTGTTATTGTTTCAACTGCTGATTGCTGCTTTAAGATGACTGTAATAGAATAAACGTGGCAAAAAACTAAATGTAGACATTAACAAATGCAATTCTATAGCTTCCAAAATATTTTTTACAATGGTGGGGGCGGCCAAGTTTGAGGCACTGTGGCTTCAACACAGCACCCCCTATCAATCATCTAGTGTTAATTTAATTTATTTATTTTATTTCACTTCACTTCACTTCACCTTTATTTAACCAGGTAGGCCAGTTGAGAACAAGTTCTCATTTACAACTGCGACCTGGCCAAGATAAAGCATAGCAGTGCAACACAAACAACAGCAGACTTACAAATGGAATAAACAAACATGCAGTCAATAATACAATAGAAAAAGTCTATATACTTTGTGTGAAAATGAGGTAGGATAAGGAAGGTTACGCAATAAATAGGCCATTGTGGTGAAATAATTACAATATATGCTTATATATCCTTTGTTTTGTCTTTATTTAGTATGGTCAGGGCGTGAGTTGGGGTGGGCAGAATGTTTGTTTTTCTATGTTTGGTTTCTGTTTCGGCCTAGTATGGTTCTCAATCAGAGGCAGGTGTCGTTAGCTGTCTCTGATTGAGAATCATACTTAGGTAGCCTGGGTTTCACTGTTGGTTTGTGGGTGTTTGTTTCCGTGTGTGTGTTTGTCGCCACACCGTACTGTTTCGGGTTTTGTAGATTTCACGTTATCGTTTATTGTTTTTGTTCGAGTGTTAATTTGTATTTATTAAAAACATTATGGACACTTACCATTCTGCGCTTTGGTCCTCCTCTCCTTCTTCCCAAGACAACCGTTACAATATAGCAATTAAACACCGGAGTGATAGATGTGCAGAAGATGAGTTTGCAAGTAGAGATACTTAAAAATAATTAAAAATAACAGTATGGGGGATGAGGTAGTTGGATGGGCTATTTATAGATGGGCTAAGTACAGGTGCAGTGATGTGTGAGCTGCTCTGACAGCTGGTGATTAAAGTTGAGGGAGATATGAGTCTCCAGCTTCAGTGATTTTTGCAGTTAGTTCCAGTCATTGGCAGCAGAGAACTGGAAGGAAAGGCGGCCAAAGAGAAATTGGCTTTTTTGGGGGAGATATACTTGCTGGAGCGAGTGCTACTGGTGGGTGCTGCTATGGTGACCAGTGAGCTGAGATAAGACTGGGCTTTACCTAGCAAACTTATAGATGACCTGGAGCCAGTGGGTTTGGCGACGAATATGAAGCGAGGGCCAGCCAACGAGAGCATACAGGTCTCAGTGGTGGGTAGTATATGGGGCTTTGGTGACAAAACGGATGGCACTGTGATAGACTGCATCCAATTTGCTGAGTAGAGTGTTGGAGGCTATTTTGTAAATGACATCGCCGAAGTCAAGGATCGGTAGGGTGGTCAGTTTTACGAGGGTATGTTTGGCAGCATGAGTGAAGGATACTTTATTGTGAAATAGGAAGCCGATTCTAGATTTAATTTTGGATTGGAGTTGCTTAATGTGAGTCTGGAAGGAGAGTTTACAGTCTAACCAGACATCTAGGTATTTGTAGTCCACATATTCTAAGTCAGAACTGTCCAGAGTAGTGATGCTGGACGGGCGGGCAGATGCAGGCAGCGATCGGTAGAAGAGCATGCATTTAGTTTTACTTGCATTTAAGAGCAGTTGGAGGCCACAAAAGGAGAGTTCTATGGCATTGAAGCTCGTCTGGAGATTGGTTAACACAGTGTCCAAAGAAGGGCCAGAAGTATATAAAATCGTGTCATCTGCGTAGAGGTGGATCCGATAATCACCAGCAGCAAGAGCGTCATCATTGATGTATACAGAGAAGAGAGTCGACCCGAGAATTGAACCCTGTGGCACCCCCATAGAGACTGCCAGAGGTCCGGACAACAGGCCCTCCCATTTGACACACTGAACTCTGTCTGAGAAGTAGTTGGAAAACCAGGCGAGGCAGTCCTTTGAGAAACCAAGGCTGTTGAGTCTGCCGATAAGAATGAAGTGATTGACAGAGTCAAAAGCCTTGGCCAGGTCGATGAATACAGCTGCACAGTATTGTCTCTTATCGATGGCGGTTATGATGTCGTTTAGAACCTTGAGCGTGGCTGAGGTGCACCCATGACCAGCTCTGAAACCAGATTGCATAGCGGAGAAGGTACAGTGGGATTCGAAATGGTCGGTGATCTGTTTGTTAACTTGGCTTTCGAAGACCTTAGAAAGGCAGGGTAGGATAGATTTTGGTCTGTAGCAGTTTGGGTCTAGAGTGTCTCCCCCTTTGAAGAGGGGGATGACCGCGGCTGCTTTCCAATCTTTGGGAATCTCAGACGATACGAAAGAGTTCCAGATGTCGCATCTCTTTCAGAACATCAGCTATCTGGATTTGGATGAATGAGAAATGGCAGAGGCTTGGGCAAGGTGCTGTGGGGGGGTACAGGGCTGTTGACCGGGGTAGGGGTAGCCAGGTGGAAAGCATGGCCAGCCTTGGAAAAATACTTATTGAAAATCTAAATTATCACGGATTTATAAGTGGTGACAGTGTTCCCTAGCCTCAGTGCAGTGGGCAGCTGGGAGGAGGTGCTCTTATTCTCCATGGACTTTACAGTGTCCCAGAACCTTTTGGAGTTTGTGCTACAGGATGCAAATTTCTGTTAGAAAAAGCTAGCCTTTGCTTCCCTATCTGCCTGTTCCTAACTGCCTAACATGCATTGGTTCCTAACTTCCCTGAAAAGTTGCATATGACAGAGGCTATTCGATACTAATGCAGTACGCCACAGGATGTTTTTGTGCTGGTCAAGGGCAGTCAGGTGTGGAGTGAACCATGGGCTATATCTGTTCCTGGTTCTACATTTTTTGAATGGGGCATGCTTATTTAAGATGGTGAGGAAAGCACTTTTAAAGAATAACCAGGCATCCTCTACTGTCGGAATGAGGTCAATATCCTTCCAGGATACCCGGGCCAGGTTGATTAGAAAAGCCTGCTTGCGGCCTCCTGGGTGGCGCTGTGGTCTAAAGCACTGCATTGCATTGCTAGCTGTGCCACAAGAGACTCTGGGTTCGAGCCCAGGCTCTGTCACAGCCGGCCGCAACCGGGAGGTCCATGGGGCGATGCACAATTGGCCTAGCGTCGTCCGGATTAGGGAGGGTTTGGCCGGTAGTGATATCCTTGTCTCATCGTGCAATAGCAACTCCTGTGGCGGGCCGGGCGCAGTGCACGCTGACTAGGTCGCTAGGTGTACGGTGTTTCCTCCGACACATTGGTGCGGCTGGCTTCCGGGTTGGATGTGTGCTGTGTTAAGAAGCAGTGCGGCTTGGTTGGGTTGTGTTTCGGGGGGCGCATGACTCTCGACCTTCGTCTCTCCCAAGCCTGTACGGGAGTTGTAGCGATGAGACAAGACAGTGACTACTAACGATTGGATCCCACGAAATTGGGGAGAAAAAGGAGAGTAAAAAAAAAAGAGATACATTTTTTTTTTTTAAGACTGCTCTCAGAAGTGTTTTAGGGAGCGTTTGACACAGGCAATGAGGCAGTGATCGCTGAGATCTGGTTGAAGACAGCAGATGTGTACTTGGAGGACAGGTTGGTTAGGATGATATCTATGAGGGTGCCCGTGTTTACGGATTTGGGGTTGTACCTGGTAGGTTCATTGATCATTTGTGTGAGATTGAGGTCATCAAGCTTAGATTGTAGAATGGCTGGGGTGTTAAGCATGTCCCAGTTTAGGTCACCTAACAGCACGAGCTCTGAAGATAGATGGGGGGCAATCAATTCACATATGGTGTCCAGGGCACTTTTACGGTTACAGAAGTCAACCAATTAGAGCGCCTGGGGAATGGGAGTGGAGCTAGGCACTGCAGGGCCTGGATTAACCTCTACATCACCAGAGGAACAGAGGAGGAGTAGGATAAGGGTACGACTAAAGGCTATAAGAACTGGTCGTCTAGTACGTTCGGAACAGAGAGTAAAAGGACCAGGTTTCTAGGCACGGTAGAATAGATTCAAGGCATAGTGTACAGACAAAGATATGGTAGGATGTGAATACAATGGAGGTAAACCTATGCATTGAGTGAAGATGAGAGAGATATTGTCTCTAGAAACATAATTTAAACCAGGTGAGGTCACTGCATGTGTGGGAGGTAGAACTAAAGAGTTAGCTAAGGCATATTGAGCAGGGCTAGAGGCTCTACACTAAAATAAGGCAATAATTACTAATCAAAACAGCAATGGACAAGGCATATTGACATTTGGGAGAGGCATGCGTGGCCGAGTGATCAATTGGGTCCAGTGAGTAGCTGGACGAGCTGGAGACACGACGATTCAGACAGCTAGCGGAAGTGCCTTAGAGGGACGTCACAATGGAAGGAGTCAGTTGTAGCCCCAGTGTATATATAAATCATTGGTCTCTCCCTCCCTACCTGTACCCATCTCCCTTACTCACTGCCAGCTGTATGTCCGGTGTGTTTGTGAGGGTGTGCACCAGACGTGTGCGCGTCTGTGTGAGCATAGCCAGGGCCTAGCCCCAGTGGGCTCTCTGGGTGAGGAGGCACTGCTCCACCCTCTCCTCCTCCCTCTGCACCGCTTCCAGCAGCCGCTGTTCCTCCTCCTCCACCGCCTCCCTCACCACACTGACCTGGGCCACCACTTGCTCCCGAGCCCCGCTCGCCTCTACCTGCATGGACACACAGCAGAGGGCATAGGGGACACAGCAAAACGTTTTTTATGGAATCCATAGGATTTCTGTGTGTAGAGCTTGCGATTCCAAAGCTGTATGAAGTGTAAGCACATAAGGGACAGTGTGAGTGTCACAGGGCTGCTCACCTGCATTGTCCGCTCTTTGGCAGTCAGGGTCTGGTTGATAAAGCGCTCCATGCGCTGGGCCTGCAGCTGCATTTCTCACATATGTTAACCAGTTGGTTCTGTTCAGGACAACACACACACACACATTCAGTGACTGACATAAAACGAGACTGGTGTTGGACTTGAAAACCACAGAGCTGATCAGGTACATTCTCAAAAGTAGGGACCCACTATCCTGATAAGCTTATTCCTGTAGTGCTGAACTGCCATCACCAACATGTCATTGTGTATCCTGAAATAGAAAATAATTTAGAAGAGCACTGATGAGAATTGATGCTGCCTCTTCCCAACAGCTTGAAACTCTTGTCTCCTCACAACCCATGACACATCAACAGGGGAAACTCTTCAGTCTGGTGTGGGATAAGTGTGGCACACCCTACACACCCACCGGGCATGTGAACACACATTTTCAAAACACAAACCAGCTGACCCTTTGTACTGTTGTACCCCAGGTAACCAAAGGTATACTCAGTTTGCCTGTTGCATTCTCACTCCTAACTCTAGGTAAACAAAGTCTCCTGGCCCCATTCACTGTGACCAAGGTCCATATGACGCACAATATGCAGCTTAAATGTAACTGCTCAAAAAGGACATGGTGTAATTAATAGGTGGTATATTCCAATGGTATTACACGGACTTTGAATGGTCATCCAATTCAGAATTGCAAGTCATAAAGTCGGTCATGTTGCCACTTACAAAACAATTGGGAACTCGGAAAAATACGAGGTCAAATCGTGACGCCAGTGATCTTCAGGTCAGATAATCGGGACTCTAGAAAGAGGCCCGAACTGCCAACTGTCTCTACAAAGAGACTACATCTGGATAATATGATTTCGGGAAAAGTCTGGGCACTCACCCTAACGCCTGTCACTCTGCTGACCAGGGGTGTCACTATGTGGCTCTGGCAGGGTCCCACTATGGTGCAGTGCAAGCATATACGTTTCTGCTCGGAGCTGCAGAACCAGTCCAGGTCTGATTCATGTTCCATGCAAAGTTCCGATTCACCTGAGAATTTTACGGATTCTGAGTCGGAGGTGGTCACCACTGATGTAGCGGCAGCCTTTCTAGACAACCTGGAGACGACTTTAGCTGACTGAGTTTCATGTTGGTGTACATCCAAGGAGAAGAAAATCGGCTTTTGTAAATCCATATTAAAGTCTCCCGAACTTTCTCGAACTTCCACTCCAGTGTCTGGGTCGTCTCGCAAAGACACAGGTGTCAAACCACATGATTCTGGCTCCGCGCTCATGGCACGTCAAATAGCCTACTATCCTAATAGCAATAGAACGCGACAGGTGGCTTCAGTAGCCAATCTACTGCAGTTATAACACAGGTGTATCAAGGTATGAACACGGAAGTAACACGTACACTAGTGCTGAAAAGCAAGTTTAGCAACAACTGCAACAACGGGGCAGTATCAATGAAAAAAAAACTACATGATCTTTTAGCTTTACATGTATTATAGTTTAGTATAGGCTATATATTTGAATATTGTATAATTCAATAAACAAAATAAGCCTACATTTAGCGTCCTGGAATGGTATTTCAATTATGAACATTTATTTTGAGACTCTTGTGCCGCGTTCAAAACAACTGGGAACTCGGATAAATACGACTGGGAAAAATAGATTTGCTACCGTCATCCAACTCAGAATTACAATTTGGGCACTCGGGCCTCTTTCTAGAGTCCCGATTATCTGACCTGAAGATCACTGGCGTCACGATTTGACCTCGTATTTTTCCGAGTTCCCAATTGTTTTGTAAGTGGCAACATGACCGACTTTATGACTTGCAATTCTGAATTGGATGACCATTCAAAGTCCGTGCTTCATTTTTTTCCGAGTTCCCATTTGTCTTGAACGCACTGAAGTTGGAGAGTCCCAAATTCCCAGTTGTTTTGAAACACAGCAATATGCACATGACTGATTATACCGTGGCTCATTCACTTCATGTCCGGAACTCTGATAGGACTGCCTGGAGTTTCTGATTTGGGAAGTATCAGAATAAACCATTAGGAAGCTCTATGCAAATAATTTACCTTCATTTTAGCTCGGAGGTTCCGAGTTTCCAACTTGATTTCAATGTGGCATTAGAACGTTTTATAAAATAAATGGCTTACTGTAAACCCCACAGTAAACGTGTAGGCTAATCTTGGTTTCTAGTCTATGCCTAGCACTTTTGGCCATTTTACTTAGGCCTAAATAAACATTATATCAAATGTATTTAAAGTGCAATTTCAGAGATACATTTCCATTGACGGAAATAAAATGCACAAAAAGGGAAAGGGGGATAAAACATGTTGCATTAAAAATGGAATCGTTTTTATTTTGAAGGAGGAAACAGACAACCACCTGTTTGGTGGACTAAATAAGGGGTTCTCTCCTCAGGGACTCCCAGACATTTGAACTATTCCACAACTAGCACACCAGTTTTAAATTGTCAACAAAACATGTGAACCAGTTGAGTTAGTTCAGGGCTACAATACAATTGCGAAATGTCTAGGTTTGAGAACCACTGGACTAAATAACGCAGAAGACTAGAATCCGAGTGTAGAAATCTACTCTAAATCGAATAGCTAGGCCTACTCTAAATCTACTCGGAATCGGACAGGGATTACAATCACAAAAAACAGGGCAGGGTAATCCAAGGGTTCTTTCAATCCATGGGCTACTCCTGTCTGGCACCCGGCAATCCTACCGTTTCTGTTTTCGCGCTAAAATGACAGCTCACTGTCGGAATACACAGGAACAAGCAACAGAAACGTGATGGCGTCAGGAGAGAAATGGGTGGTGCTCAAAATAAATCCCCGTCTTTGATTGGAGAATCGGATAGGACAATAGATTAAGAACACAAAATATGTAACGCTTTTTTGGATTGGATTGAAGCTTTTCAAAACGGTATTCTCAGTGGTTGAAAAATGTTTAGCTTCTTCGAACCCTCCCCCAAATCTTGCCTGGCTTTCTTCTACGCCAGCGGTGTGTCACGGAGGTTTGTTAGCCGGTGGGGAGGACCAAATTCGGACATCGATTGACCCTATTTAACCAAACTGGCAGTAAGTCGGGTCTGGGGGGTCGCCCTGACGACTTTTACACGAGTAGATCGCCTCACCTGTTCTTACATTTCGCCCCTTGATCGACCGCTCTTCCAATGTCGGATTTCAAGCTCGGGATTGTTCGACTTGGCCGTGTGGCCGGGAAGGTGAGCTGGATCCGGGGGCTGCCATGTGTGCGACAAGAAGGGAGGGGATCACAAAAGTGCTTACAAAATGGCTCGTTGAGATAGGCGATGGCTGGCATCGAATATGTTTTAATATGGAAAACAGACAGACATAAGTCGTGGATCTTTTTCGAATTCTAGGTGGTCTAATATAAATGTTTCGCTGGATTCGTCTTCTCTCGAAGCCGCCCAGAACAACCTATTAATTAGCTAGCCATGCTGAAGCTAGCTACAGTTAACCGACGTTCGTAGCTAACTAGCTAATGTATGGACGCAACGATTGTATGGGTCAATGTTAAAAAAGTAAAACATGTCCTGGCCTCAATGCACACTTCACAAACGGTCAAGCAAATTGTAATGTAGCTAACTGGCGACACTGGCTAGCAAAGTAGTAGTAGGAAGCCATTGCCACGCTCTACCAGGAACACCGGCATGACAGCTCTCAAGTAACGTTTGTTACCTTTTGTGTTTTAGCTAACTACGGTATTATTATTGTTTAAACAATCTTATTGTTTTGTCTTTACATTTGAAGGCTGTCAAACTTCGTCTATTATGTTCCATTATTATTGACATGTAACTGACGTTACTCCTAGCTAATATTTTGTTTAGGCTAGCTACGTCAAACAGTTTTTACCAGACGAATTTGAACAGTGACTTTAATATTTGTGTCCTCTTGTTTTTAGCTAGGACAGTTGGTAAACATTGAAATGTCACTTGTAGAAATGAGAACCACTTGGACATATCACGTGTAATGGAGTGACCCCCTGGAACATTAATCCATCTAGAGACCATATATAATACATATCACGTGTAATGGAGTGACCCCCTGGAACATTAATCCATCTAGAGACCATATATAATAGTCCATCAACACTTGTGCTTTTGCGTGCCAGTCAGTGTGATCATAGCAAATGTAACTTGAATCAGGGTCTTGATTATACCATCACATGTGTTCGTCATCTCGCACACCTCATTGTTGTAATCTTACCCCATTGTTTTTAATCCCACACAATAATAGTGTAAACCCACATTACATGTGGCAATAACTGTCCATTATTTTGCAGACAAAGTACACACTGATTGATGAACAGGACATACCATTGGTGGAGAACTATGCTTTTGAGGTAAGAGGGTGAGGATTTATGTGGAGGTTTTGTGTGAGGGTCGTTATAGTCAGAGACCATTCCCACGCTATCCTGGCCCTGGTAAAAACAACTGGTCTTGACTATGAGGCCTGGGATAAATAAATAAATCAATGTTACACCATATTTTTCAGGCACGCATGGAGGTAGATGCAGATGGCAATGGGGCAAAGATCTTTGCTTATGCCTTCGACATTGGCAAAGGGCGCTGGGCTGGCAGGCCACTGCACGAGCTGCTCTGGTGAGTTGATGTCCCATCACCAAAATCTGCAACTAAATACATCCTCATAGTCTGTCGGTTAGGGCAGCTTTTTTGCCTTTATCTAACAAACTGCATGCTTCATATTCAGTGTGTGATGCTGGCAGACCGGTTGAGTCATAAGGCGATTTCAATGTTTATCCAGGGAGAAACACAGAGGAGGCATCGCTCCCAGCTTCCAAGTAGTCCACATAAACTCTGTTACAGTGGATAACCGTCTGGACAACCTGCGACTGGTCCCCCTTGGCTGGAGCCCTAAATCAGAGGAGATCTCCAGCAAGCAAAGGTATTACAGCTGTGCACTTCTCCACTACAATTACTAGAGCTACATTCTGCTCTCCTAGCATTCATCACTTCTCCACTACAATTACTAAAGCTACATTCTGCTCTCCTAGCATTCATCACTTCTTTACTGAGGAAAATACAACATAATATTGAGAAAATACAAGGTTATTCAGACTTCGCCTGGTATTACTTGTCCATTTAAATGTTTCACTTGTCAGAACATAACTTTGAACGGGTCTTTTTTTCTATCCCTGTAGAGAGCAGTCGTTGTACTGGCTGGCCATCCAGCAGGTACCAGCTGACCCCGTAGAGGAGCAGTACCTGGAGCTCAGTCGTACCCGCTACTACAATGCTAACGGAGAGCTGGTGGAGGAGGAGGAGTGCTCCTGTACTTACTACGAGTGTCACTACCCGCCCTGCTCGCTCATCGAGAGGAGAGTATGTACTGCTACCCATATATTCTGCTTTCTTCTGTTATTTTCACTCTATATACTCACTCTTGGGAAGGGAGTGCTGAAGTACATGGCTTTGAGAATATTTGTGATCAGAGGCTGACATAGATTATTTTTGCTATTTTGAGGTGTTCAATATAAGTCTCCGTACAGTGTCTTTCCACCAGTTTGACTTTGTATTCCATCTGCCCACAGCTTAGAGAGTTCAACATCTGTGGCCGCTGTCAGGTGGCTCGCTACTGTGGCTCCCAATGCCAGCAGAGGGACTGGCCCGCCCACAAGAAGCAGTGTCGTGAGCGCAAGAGGGTCCTAGCCCTAGAGTCTGAACCTGAGCGATGATCTCTGAATCAATCACCAGAATAGGGGAATGGGGGGGTGGAAATGAAGTGCAAGGGGGGGGAATCTGCTGACAGAGACAAATGACAGAGGACAATGTTGGTTGGTTGAAAGGGTGGGAAGATAAAAAAAAAAAAAAAAAAAAAAACTACAACCAGTTCACAGAACTACAAATCTCCATAACTTGCTTTTTTTGGAGAGGGAGGTCCTCCTGGAGCTCTACCTGCTGCTATGAATTTGTATGTTTGAGTAAGAAGAGGTCACATGGATGAAACTGGCTGTGCTTCTTTTGGACTACAATTGATTACAGTTGTCATCAGCTTTCTCCTTACTCCCACCCACCAACCAGTAATGCCGTGTGTACAGGGATATAGGGATGACAGTGCCTGCTGTTCACCTGGTACAATGGACATGGACCTTTTCACTGTACTACTACTCCCTCTTGGACCTTTGGTGCACATACTCAAGACACCTTCCTGTCATGCTCCAAGACCAACATAAAACTGATAGATTTTCCATGCTGTTTCACGCTAGCAGTATTGTGTGTGCTGCCATTATGGACTGAAGGATATAGATGAAGTGGTGAACATTTGGGGGGGAGGTTCTTTTGTTCTGTGTATTATTATTATTTTTTGATGGTGGAAAGGGGTTAGTGATTTTTGGACTTGATCACATTGTTACTTTCCTGTGTTGAACATCCCTGAATGAATCTCTCTCAATGCGATCTGTTCGGTTTCCCTTCCAGAAGCTCACACCCAGTCCCTGTCGCTAATGTTTGAGGGATGTCCTGGGAACAACTTAAACCCAGGTTGGCCATTGGACAGGCTACGTTGGGATTGTATGAAATGGCCCGAATATGTTTTGTTTTCTACACATCAGTCATTAAAAAGATCTGTTCTATGTCCAAGTGATCGTAGATGAAATAATACATTTTCCAGATCACCACCTCAGTGTACTATTGATGCATACCTGCTCAAAGTTTGTCTTCCTGTAACCTTGCTCCCATGCTATTCCACACAGTGAATATAAGCCTGGTACATCAATGATTCAAAGTTGGCTTTTTAGTGGTAGTGACCATAGCATTTTATGGGAGTGAACTTACTGAGTAAAGTATTTGTAGCTTAATTTTAGCTAGTCGTGTGACTCTGTGCTTGGGGTGTGCTGGCATACAGGGTAGAATTAGGGGAAGGTGTTGTGGGAGATGATTGGTAAATTAACCCAATGCGTATGCGCCGGGAGTTTCTCTTGGTTTTTCTGTGTTGGCTGGAGAAGTTTGAACCGTTGGTCTACCAGGCTCTTCGCATTTGGGCAGAAGTGTCTGGGAATGAGATTTAGGTGCTTTCAAGATAACTGGGAATTCAGAAATAACCCAGGTCAAATCATGACGTTGGGGATCTTTAGGTCGGAAAGTCTGAGCTCGAGAAAGATGCCAGCTTACAACATGGAATTCTGAGTTCAATGACCATTAAAAATTACTTTCCCAGTCGGGGATAGTTTTTTCCTGACTTCGCAGTTGTCTTGAATGCACTGAAGTCGGAAGTCTGAGATTTCCCAGTTGTTTTGAATGTGGCATTAGTCTTCCTGTTTTCTTTTAAGTTGATGAATCTTGACAAACATTCACAGATCTAGCATGTAACAAGCAGACAGATGTAATACATGCAACACATTGATTGTTAGTTATGTAGACCGGTTTATAACACTGCACTGAGTTGTTTAAACATACCCCACTGTTATATTTTTTTCAGAGGAAGGGAGAGTTTGGACCATTGGGTGTCTTTAAAAAAAAAAAAAGTTTAAATGGTAAAGGAAAAAGCATGAATCAGAATAAAGACTAAAGTTGGGGATAACTGTAAAATGAAATAAAATGTTTCACCATGTATGACCCTTGTGGGAATTTAAGGGACCCTCTTGGTATGTCACCGCAAAAATGTCTGTTTTTCACATACCTATGATTTATGATGTTGGTTCATTTAGATACAGAGCATTCGGAAAGTATTCAGACCCCTTGACTTTTTCCACATTTTGTTACGCTACAGCCTTATTCTAAAATGTATTAAATATTTTTGCCCCTCACCAATCTACACACAATACCCCATAATGACAAAATGAAAACAGGTTTTTGGAAATGTTTGCAAATGTATTAAAAATAAAAACAGAAATACCTTATTTACATAAGTATTCAGACCCTTTGCTATGAGACTTGAAATTGAGCTCAGGTGCACCCTGTTTCCATTGATCATCGTTGAGATGTTTCTACAACTTGATTGGAGTCCACCTGTGGTAAATTTAATTGATTGGATGTGATTTGGAAAGGAACACAACTGTCTATGTGCATGTCAGAGCAAAAACCAAGCTATGGGGTCAAAGGAATTGTCCATAGAGCGCCGAGACAGGATTGTGTCGAGGCACAGATCTGGGGAAGGCTATCAAAAAATGTCTGCTGCATTGAAGGTCCCCAAGAACACAGTGGCCTCGATCATTCTTAAATGGAAGAAGTTTGGCACCACCAAGACTTCCTAGAGCTGGCCGCCCTGCCAAACTGAGCAATCGGGGGAGAAGAGCCTTGGTCATGGAGGTGACCAAGAACACGATGGTCACTCTGACGGCTCCAGAGTTCCTCTGTGGAGATGGGAGAACCTTCCAGAAGGACAACCATCTATGCAGCACTCCACCAATAAGGCCTTTATGGTAGAGTGGCCAGATGGAAGCCAATCCTCAGTAAAAGGCACATGACAGCGTGCTTGGTGTTTGCCAAAAGGCACCTAAAGGACTCAGACCATGAGAAACATAATTCTCTGGTCTGATGAAACTAAGATTGAACTCTTTGGCCTGAATGCCAAGCGCTACATCTGGAGGAAACCTGGCACCACCCCTATGGTGAAGCATGGTGGTGCAACAGTTTTTCAGCAGCAGGGACTGGGAGATTAGTCAGGATCGCAGGAATGATCAATCAAGCAAAGTACAGAGATATCCTTGATGAAAACCTGCTAAAGAGTGTGCAGAGGACCTCAGACTGGGGGCGACGGTCCCTAGGCACACAGCCAAGGCAAAGCAGGAGTAACTTCAGGGCAAGTCTGAATGTCCTTGAGTGGCCCAGACTTGAACCTGACGAACATCTCTGGAGCAACCTGAAAATAGCAGTGCAGCGACGCTCCCCATACAACCTGACAGATGATATTTAATCAATTTTAGAATAAGGCTGTTATGCATCAAAATGTGGGAAGAATCAAGGGGACTCAATACTTTCCGAATGCACTGTATATTAACGAAACGGTCAATCTTTCATTTAGCATACTATAATAGTTTTACAAAGGGGCAATTTGAAGGGGTTGCATATCAGGGTTAGGCTCAGAAAATGATAGCAGGGAATTTATTGGTGGAGCTTGTAAAATCAGATCGTTACCTCTTGAAAATGTAGGCTATTGCCTAAATCTATTTGCAGGTGTGAATAAACTAGAGTAAAGAGGGGACAGTAGGCAAATGTACAAATTAAGGAGCCTGGACAGTTTAATGTGTGTCTAAGTAAAATGGAATGAATAATCTTTACTCAACATCAACATGGTGATCAGTGGGCTGGTCTGGTACTGTGCAGCTCTCTAGGACAAGAGATAGGAGCATAAGGAGCCTGTGATGTTTATCCCCTCCCTCTCCTTCACATTCCCCAAGCGAACCCAACCCAGGCAGAGGAGTGAGAAACCCTCACTAATGAATTAGGACCTATGTGAAAAAGCGGTTAAAGGATAAACATTTTTTTCTGGAAAAACACTGCGACTGCTACTAGAAAATGTCACAAGTCTATCTTCATTGCGGTACAATTTGCCCAGAGGCTCGAATGATGTTATCGTGGCACTAAAGGACAGATTGCAATGCTTTCAACAAAACAATATCTTTGCACACCTGAGCACAGTGGATATTTAACTGGACATAACGGACAGCCTTTATGGATTTCAAACGTCTGTATCTGAGCCACAACTCTCACTCAGCACTGACCCAGTGAGTATTTTAAGGGTTATGTTAATATAATGAAATGGGTATTATTTTAAGACAGACTGCATCTTGTTGGAATGCTACACAGGCAATCATATCCAAGTCATTAAACTTAGACTCCCTTTTTATAGGGCTCCCGAGTGGCGCAGCGGTCTAAGGCACTGCATCTCACTGCAAGCGGTGTCACTACAGTCCCTGGTTTGAATCCAGGCTGTATCACATACGGCTGTAATTGGGAGTCCCATAGGGCGGCGCACAATTGGCCCAGCGTTGGCTGGGGTAGGCCGTCATTGTAAATAATAATTTGTTCTTAACTGACTTGCCTTTTTAAATAAAGGTTACATTAACCACAAAAGGCATTTAAGTCCTGAAATAATACAATACATGACAACTGATGGCCTGTCCTGACCCATGTCACACCAATAAGTGATATGGAGGCTGGAAGCTGGCTTCACTTGACTACGCCTGAGTATAAGGTGACTACTGAAAATAATGTTTACTGCTACTGTTTGTAATTTGTATAATCATGGTTCTGAGACACACATACATAATCTCTAAAGCATATTAATGTCAGTCTTTACAATGTGACAGCTCCTGACCGGTGGTTAATGTTTTTTTCCCCTGCTCATTCAGGCTTTGCAGTACTGCAGCCTATCTTCTTGGAGTCCTGGTGGAAAGAGGTTGTGCAGCATCTGCAGGCCATGGCTCCAAAGTGCAGCAACGCCCTTGTAGGGACTCTAGGGCAACACCTAACCAGACATGATCCAGACATTGTGATGAATGCTGCTGGTGCCTTAGCCTCTTTGGTGTGTGGGTGTGGCAGCCTTACCAGTAACCCTCTGTCTTGAATCATCTCTCTCTCAGGTTGAGAGCTCGGCTGGGCGTGGGTGGCTACAGAGAGATCAGGCTGTGTTTGAGCAGGTCTTGACCAGCCTGTTGACCCTGCTGGACCAAAGACGGGAGAACAGTCAACTCTGCTGCCCTGATCCTGGCCAGGCTGTCTCTGTGTAAGGTGGCCTGCCAAGGCTTGTTATGCCACCCTTCAGTCCCCAGCACCTTAAGCCACCTGGCACAAAGCCACATCGGACAGAGGCAAGGACACAGGGGGATAAGGTCTTGTGTGGCAAAACACAGCGCTGCCATGATACTGCGCTGTTGATCCCAGAATGCCATGCCAGTAGGAATGATGTTATTGCTTCACTACCTCAGATTGTTTCATCAAATATTGACACTGACAGGTTATCTTGATTTTGAATCCACACCAAGCTCTGTTATTCAAAGGGGGTATTGTTTTGTTAATCTCTCCAGGTTCACCGTCTACAAGCCCTGATGAGTGAGGTGGCTGAGCCAGAGGCGGGACAGACGGCCTGTTTTGCATTGAGTTGCCTAGTAACAGAAGATGGACACGATCTGGTGCTGGGTAGCCCCTCCTTCCCCAGTCTGCTTGATTCCCTTCTTTACCGCTTACAAACAGAAGACCAGGACAGTTCCTGGTTCGCTGCCATCTATGTCCATCACTCCGTCTGACACCCTAGTGCCTGGCTCATTCTGTCATCAAGAAGCATTAATCTCGCTGTTACTGTACCATTAGAGAACATGGAAAATATTTCACAATCTATCATAGTGTAGCCAGATAGATACCTGGCTGAAGCACAGCCCCTCACCCTTTCCATCCTCTCTCGCTCTCACAGGGCAGTGAAAGTACTGTCACGAACAGCTGGAATTATTACACGTGAGAGCACAGGTTCCTCGAGTAGCGACTGAAAATTGGCTCATTACAGTACACTCTGGAACATCTCTGTTGAACCAGATTATTCCAACAAACCTCGAATGCCATGTATGCTTGGTTGGTCAGTTATTACATAGCTTGAAAAATAGAGTAATATCAATAGGATGTCTATTACTGTATTGATCATATTACTATAAGGTTGATTATATATCAATATCCATTAGTTATCAGTTACTGGTGGTATAATTACATGAAAATGACAATGGCATATTCTTTTCAATATGGATAAACAACACCTCAACCAATGAAATTTACATTTTGTTGTTACTTGCATTTATTTCTCAATCAGGGGAGGCTGCTGAGGGGAGGACGGCTCATAATGGCTGGAACGGAGCGAATGGCATCAAACACATGGAAACAATGTTTGATGTATTTCATACCATTCTGCTCCATCCATTACCACGAGCCCATCCTCCCCAATTAAGGTACTACCAACCTCCTGTGGTCTCAATCCCATTCTGACTCCCCTCCAGTCTCTATCCAGCTCTCCCTCCATTGGCCAGGAGCTCAGGGTGGATGTGAACTCATGTCTTACGAACCTGTAGCTGTTTTCCAAGCCATTGCCCCTGACAACTAGACTCCTCCCATTGGGGGCCTGCACTGTGTCCTAGGAGAAGTGTTTCCTTGAGAATGGCCTAGAGATCACATACAGGTCAGCTGACTGCCAAATAAAAATGAGTTTTATTATAGGGACCTTTTCACCAAATAGACCCACTCCAAGGCTCAATATTTTTAGCAGAAACATAAATGAAAAATTGTTACATGGACAAGCAACATTGTGTCAATCAATGTAGAATTGGAAATAGTCAACCAATATCAAAAGGTATCATTGTGTAAGCAGTTGCATGATACTCTTTTTCGGTCCTCAGCCTTCTGGACAGAGACTGTTCTCTATCTTGGAACCCTAAGTCTTGTGACCTTGTCTGTCTTTATCCTCAAACATGGACATTGAACTCTCACCCCGACTACTCCACTCTACCTCTGAATCATGCCATAGAATCAGAGGATGGAGGGACAAGGCCTGGTCTTTGGGACAAGTCTCTGAATGTCTTTGAGTAAATGAGCCTGGACTTGAACCCAATCGAACATCTCTGGAGAGACTTGAAAATAGTCGTGCAACAATGCTCTCCATCCTACATGACAGAGCTTGAGAGGATCCACAGAGAAGAATGGGAGAAACTCTCCAAATACAGGTGTGCCAAGCTTGTAGCGTCATACCAAATAAGACTTGAAGCTGTAATCGCTGCCAAAGGTGCTTCAACAAAGTACTGAGTAAAGGGTCTGAATACTTATGTAAATGTGATATTTTTGTTTTTAATTTTTTATACATTTGCACATCTAAACCTGTTTTTGTTTTGTTATTATGGGGTATTATGTGTAGATTGAGGGGAGGGGGGATTTCATTTGAATAAGGCTGTAATGTTACAAAAGTCAAGGGGTCTGAATACTTTCTGAATGCACTGTTGGTGAGTATCAGAGCATGTTACATACACTGCTCAAAAAATAAAGGGAACACTTAAACAACACAATGTAACTCCAAGTCAATCACACTTCTGTGAAATCAAACTGTCCACTTAGGAAGCAACACTGATTGACAATAAATGTCACATGCTGTTGTGCAAATGGAATAGACAACAGGTGGAAATTATAGGCAATTAGCAAGACACCCCCAATAAAAGAGTGGTTCTGCAGGTGGTGACCACAGACCACTTCTCAGTTCCTATGCTTCCTGGCTGATGTTTTGGTCACTTTTGAATGCTGGCGGTGCTTTCACTCTAGTGGTAGCATGAGACGGTGTCTACAACCCACACAAGTGGCTCCGGTAGTGCAGCTCATCCAGGATGGCACATCAATGCGAGCTGAGGCAAGAAGGTTTGCTGTGTCTGTCAGCGTAGTGTCCAGAGCATGGAGGCGCTACCAGGAGACAGGCCAGTACATCAGGAGATGTGGAGGAGGCCGTAGGAGGGCAACAACCCAGCAGCAGGACCGCTACCTCCGCCTTTGTGCAAGGAGGAGCAGGAGGAGCACTGCCAGAGCCCTGCAAAATGACCTCCAGCAGGCCACAAATGTGCATGTGTCTGCTCAAACGGTCAGAAACAGACTCCATGAGGGTGGAAGAGGGCCCGACGTCCACAGGTGGGGGTTGTGCTTACAGCCCAACACCGTGCAGGACGTTTGGCATTTGCCAGAGAACACCAAGATTGGCAAATTCGCCACTGGCGCCCTGTGCTCTTCACAGATGAAAGCAGGTTCACACTGAGCACGTGACAGACATGACAGAGTCTGGAGACGCCATGGAAAATGTTCAGCAGTCTGCAACATCCTCCAGCATGACCGGTTTGGCGGTGGGTCAGTCATGGTGTGGGGTGGCATTTCTTTGGGGGGCCGCACAGCCCTCCATGTGCTCGCCAGAGGTAGCCTGACTGCCATTAGGTACCGAGATGAGATCCTCAGACCCCTTGTGAGACCATATGCTGGTGCGGTTGGCCCTGGGTTCCTCCTAATGCAAGACAATGCTAGACCTCATGTGGCTGGAGTGTGTCAGCAGTTCCTGCAAGAGGAAGGCATTGATGCTATCGACTGGCCCGCCCGTTCCCCAGAACTGAATCCAATTGAGCACATCTGGGACATCATGTCTCGCTCCATCCACCAACGCCACGTTGCACCACAGACTGTCCAGGAGTTGGCGGATGCTTTAGTCCAGGTCTGAGATCCCTCAGGAGACCATCCGCCACCTCATCAGGAGCATGCCCAGGCGTTGTAGGGAGGTCATACAGGCACGTGGAGGCCACACACACTACTGAGCCTCATTTTGACTTGTTTTAAGGACATTACATCAAAGTTGGATCAGCCTGTAGTGTGGTTTTCCACTTTAATTTTGAGTGTGACTCCAAATTTAGACCGCCATGGGTTGATAAATTAGATTTCCATTGATCATTTTTGTGTGATTTTGTTGTCAGCACATTCAACTATGTAAAGAAAAAAGTATTTAATAAGAATATTTCATTCATTCAGATCTAGGATGTGTTATTTTAGTGTTCCCTTTATTTTTTTGAGCAGTGTATATCATATCTAATTTTATTTGTCACGTTTTCATAAACAACTAGCAGTGATTCTTACTTTTGGGCCCTTCCCAACAATGCAGAGAAATAATAGAAAAAAATAACACAATAAATAAATTCCCAATGATTAACAATAACTCCACTATATACACGGGGTACCAGTACCGAGTCGACGCGCAAGGGTAGAAGGAGGTAGATGTGTACATAGAGTGTACAACATATTACGAACACCTGCTCTTTCCATGACTGTCCAGGTGAAATCTATGATACCTTATTGATGTCACTTGTTAAATACACTTTAATCCATGTATTTTATTAGGGATCCCAATTAGCTGTTGCCAAGGCAGCGGCTACTCTTCCGTGGGTCCAAAAACATTAAGACACATCACATAAAAAATTGCAAATAAAACAGATCATATAACATTACTACACCACTACTTATCCACAACACAAAAATGTACAATAGCACCATACAACAATACCATTATGTGTGGAGTGCGTGTGCTAGCATGTGTCTCCTCACAGTTTGTTGTTCCATAAGGTGTTTTTTTTTTTCAATCTGATTTTACTGCTTGCGTGAGTAACTTGGCGTGGAATAGAGTTCCATGTAGTACTGTGTGTTTCCCGGAGTCTGTTCTGGACTTAGGGAGTGTGAAGATAAGGGGAGAAGACCGGTTAAAGAAGGATTTTTTTAAGACTTGAGTCAATTGAGACATGGATTGTGTATTTGTGCCATTGAGAGGGTGAATGGGAAAGACAAAATATTTAAGTGCCTTTGAACTGGGTATGGTAGTAGGTGCCAGGCACACTGGTTAGTGTCAAGAACTGAAATGCTGCCGGGTGTTTCACACTCAAGTTTCCTGTGTATCAAGAATGGTCTACCACCCGAAGGAGAACTAACTGTGGGAAGCTTTGGAGTCAACATGGGCCGGCATCCCCGTGGAATGCTTTCAGCACCTTGTAGAGTCCATGCCACAATCAGTTGCATTGTCTTAGTGACGTTGAGGGAGAGGTTATCCTGGCACCACATTGTCGGGTTTCTGACCTCCATGTAGACCGTCTCATCGTCGTGTCGTGTATTATGCTTTGAAATCCCTTCCTATAACAATAACCCTCTCTGTTCTAGGACCAGGCTTATAACAGGACCAAGAGTACAGAGCGAAATCAGAGGAAGCCATTCTCTGACAACAAACTTGACCAAACTTTATGGGGACTGAATGCTGAGTTAAGGCTGCCAGGCTTGCAAGGACAGACCAGATGCAACTTCAATTAGCACTGGGGCGTGAAGTGAGAGGTGTTGAGGCCTTTGGGCCCAACAAGTGCAGGAGTCCCTCGCAGCCTGCCCCACCCAAATCCAGAGGCATTTGAAGCCCCTTCCTGCTGTTCAGAGACCATCCACTGGCCTTTTCTACAATAAATCTGCCTCCAGAAATAAAAGCTTATCTCAAGTGGGTGTGTCACCTACTCCTATTGCCTGCTGCACTGCTGCTTGAATTCCACCTGGTGATCTGTTCACCTTCTGTCTCCCCATGTCAGGTACCCCCAAGCTTTCGCTCGCATCGAGCACACACGCACTGTTGGGGCGAGTGACTCTGAACTTACAATGACTAGCCCCAAGTCGTTAAATATGAAAAAAAAATTGTGTGCATTTTGCTATTTTGTTTTTTGCCTCATGACTCCTGCATGCTTTGTTGACTATGAACTTTCTTGTTTACCCAACCGTGGGACAGACTGTTTGTTCCCACACTCGGGACTCTGACTCTCTATTGGTTACACTGACTTTTGGCCTTCCATCCTATTCTAACCACCTCTCTCCGGCTTTGTATTAATGTTACTGAAATTGCTGTACAATATTATCTTGTTGTCATCTAATGCACATTCAAATGTCATAAATCAACACTGCAGAGCTCTCCTTGTCCTCTGCCGTGCCTTGATTGTATTACTGCTGATGATGTCTGGAAATGTGCATGTACACCCTGACCCATCTACTGTTGCTAGCCACAATTCTGACTTGTGCTCTGATATCTGCTACACTGATTTCTGCTCTCGGAAAAGCCTGGGTTTTCTGCAGGTTAACACTAGAAGCTTATTACCTAAAATGGATCAATTAAAAGTGTGGGTTCACAGCTCCAAGCCAAATGTGTTGGTTATTACTGAGACGTGGTTAAGGAAGACTATTTTTTAATACTAATGTTAACCTTTCTGGTTGTAACCTTTTTCGACAAGACAAATCTTCCAAAGGTGGGGGAGTGGCAATCTTTACCAACAATCACCTTCAGGGCTCAGTTGTCTCCACCAAGTCTGTCCCCAAACAATTTGATTTGCTGGTTTTAAGTATTAAACTTTCAAATATCTCTTTGTTGACTGATGCTGGGTGCTATCGTCCTCCTCCAGCACCGGCCTGTACCCTACCTGCCCTAAACTCTCTTCTGCCCCCATACACTAAGTATGAATGTGTCCTGCTAGGTGACCTAAACTGGGACATGCTTAAACCATCTGACCTAGTCCTAAAGCAATGGGACTCCATAAATCTTTCTCATATTATTACCAATCCTAAAAGGTATGACTCCATACACGCAGAAAAGGCTCCTCTCCTCTACGTTATCCTCACAAATAAAAACAGGTTCAGCTCCTGGTTCGACAGTGATCTTGCGGATTTACATGCATACTCAGGCACATGCATACTCAGGCTGACTGGCTCTTGTTCAGACAAATGAGAAATAAGTGCACTCAGGCTATCTCGAAGGCCAAAGTTAGTTACTTTAAGGAGCGGTTCTCTCTCTGTGGGTCTAACCCCAAGAAGTTCAGGAAAATGGTTAAAGACCTGGAGAATAAACCCTCTTCCTCACAGCTGCCCATTTCCCTCAATGTTGATGATGTGATTGTTACTGACAAGAAGCACATGGCTGAGCTCTTTAATCACCACTTCATTGAGTCAGGATTCCTATTTGACTCTGCCATTCATCCTTGCCCATCAACATTTCCTCATCTCCCACCCCTTCTAATGTGACTATCCTCGATGCTTATCCTTCTTTTTCCCCTGCCCTGCTACAAAGTTTCTCCCTGCAGGTGGTTACTGAGTCCGAGGTGCTAAATGAGCTTCTTAAACTTCTAAACATGGTTTAGACCCTTTCTTCTCAATTAAGGTTGCTGCCCCTATCATTGCCAAGCCTATCTCCAAACGTTTTAACCTGTCTCTCCACTCTGGGGAGGTTCCCATTGCTTGGAAGGCAGCCATGGATCATTCTTTATTTAAAGGGGGAGCTCAAGCTGATCCTAACTGTTATAGGCCTATTTCTATTTTGCCCTTTTTATCAAAAGTATTGAAAAAACTTGAATAATCAACTGACTGGCTTTTATTTTTATTTATTTTTTACCCCTTTTTCTCCCCAATTTCGTGGTATCCAATTGGTAGTAGTTACAGTCTTGTCTCATCGCTGCAACTCCCGTACGGACTCGGGAGAGGCGAAGGTTGAGAGCCATGCATTCTCCGAAACACAACCCAACCAAGCCGCACTGCTTCTTGACACAATGCACATCCAACCCGGAAGCCAGCTGCACCAATGCGCAATGAGACAAGGATATCCCTGCCCAGCCAAACCCTCCCTAACCCGGACGACGCTGGGCCAATTGTGCGCCGCCCCATGAGCCTCCTGGTCGCGGCCGGCTGCGACAGAGCCTGGGCGCAAATCCAGAATCTCTGGTGGCACAGCTAGCACTGCGATGCAGTGCCTTAGACCACTGCGCCACCCGGGAGGCTTGACTGGCTTTCTTGATGTCTAAAGTATTCTCTCGGGTATGCAATCTGGTTTCCGCTCAGGTTATGGACTGTGACACTGTAACCTTAAAGGTCCTCAATTATGTTACCATTGCCCTTGATATTAAGGGATGTTGTGCTGCTATTTTTATTGACTTGGCCAAAGCTTTTGATATGATAGACCATTCAATTCTTGTGGGCCAGCTAATGAGTATTGGTGTCTCTGAGGGCTCTTTAGCCTGGTTGGCTAACTACCTCTCTCAAAGAGTTCAGTGTATAAAGTCAGAACATCTGCTGTCTCAGCCACTGCCTGTCATCAAGGGAATACCCCAAGGCTCGATCCTAGGCCCCACGCTCTTCTCAATTTACTTCAACAACATAGCTCAGGCAGTAGGAAGCTTTCTCCTCCATGTATATGCAGTTGATAGTCTTATACTCAGCTGGCCCCTCCCCGGATTTTGTGTTAAACGCTTTACAACAAAGCTTTCTTAGTGTCCAACAAGCTTTTTCTGCCTTTCACCTTGTTCTGAACACCTCCAAAACAAAGGTCATATGGTTTGGTAAGAAGAATCTCCCCACAGGTGTGATTACTACCTCCTGAGGGTTTAGAGATTGAGCTAGTCACCTCATACAAGTACTTGGAAGTATGGTCAGATGGTAACACTGTCCTTCTCTCAGCACATATCAAAGCTACAGGCTAAAGTTCAATCTAGACTTGGTTTCCTCTATCGTAATCGCTCCTCTTTCACCACAGCTGCCAAACTAACCCTGATTAAGATGACCATCCTACCCATGCTAGATTACGGAGACGCAATTTATAGATCCACAGGTAAGGGTGCTCTCGAGCGGCTAGCTGTTCATTACCATTCGGCCATCAGATTTGCCACCAATGCCCCTTATAGGACACATCACTGCACTCTATACTCCTCTGTAAACTGGTCATCTCTGTACACCAGTTGCAAGACCCACTGGTTGCTGCTTATTTATAAAACTCTCTTAGGCCTCACTCCCCCTATCTGAGATATCTACTGCAGCCTCATCCTCCGCATACAACACCCGTTCTGCCAGTCACATTCTGTTAAAGATCCCCAAAGCACACACATCCCTGGGTCGCTCGTCTTTTCAGTTAGCTGCAGCTAGCGACTGGAATGGGCTGCAACAATCACTTAAACTGGACAGTTTTATCTCAATCTCTTCATTCAAAGACTCAATCATGGACACTCTTACTGACAGTTATGGCTGCTTTGCGTGATGTATTATTGTCTCTACCTTCTTGCCCTTTGTGCGGTTGTCTGTGCCCAATAATGTTTGTACCATGTTTTGTGCTGCTACCATGTTGTGCTGCTGCTATGCTGTTTGGTCATGTGTTGCTGCCTTGCTATGTTGTTGTCTTAGGTCTCTCTTTATGTAGTGTTGTAGTGTCTCTCTTGTCGTGATGCGTGTTTTGTCCTATTATTTTATTTTTAATCCCAGCACCGTCCCCGCAGGAGGCCTTTTGCCTTTTGGTAGGCCATCATTGTAAATAATAATGTATTCTTAACTGACTTGCCTAAATAAAATCTGACTATGACCAGTAGAGTAAAGCATTGGATCACACTGAAAAATCTTACATGTTCAGAGAATAAAATAATCAAGACTGTGACAAGCATGTTCTATTGTAGTTTTGATTATGGGTCTTTTCATTTTTTTGTATGCTAAATCTTAAACTTTTGCATAATATATAAATTACAAATCTTTACACAGCAGAAAACAAACTATACCAATATGATTTATCTACCCATAAAAGTGAATACAGTAATGCACACTTTATGCCTCATTAGTTAAGAGCTGCACTGACGCCCCCACACCACGAGGCGTCGTGAGTCATTTTAGTATCACAGAAACCTTCATAAAAGTATACCCTTCGGGATTTGTTTTACTCTATGCGGAAGTTGCAAGTTTCATAACAGTTATGTACACATTGGCTTGTATATGTTGGATATTTTAGTGGTATAATAAATACGTCAACTTAATTCAAGTGTTTATTTACGAAATGGTCAACCTTGGACTCACAAAAGTGGACGATGCGCTTGCAGCAAAACATCCGGTTGGTCCTTTCTCTTTTTACTGCTTCAACCTTTTACGCAAGACACTGCTGAATGGTTGCTGTAGCTCAACTGTAGATTACACGTGCTTTGTGTTTTGACGTTTTAAACACGATTATATACATTTGCTAGGTTTTACAGCCTTCCTTGCTAGTTGTGTTCTCAGATTTCTTACCAGAGCTACCTAACCTGGGACACATATTGAACATAAAATAATCTCTCATGATGATTGCATTTTGTATTCAACCCATTTGCGATCTTTCTTCTCTCTCAGGGTTTACAGCAGTATGCTGCCTGTCAGTCTCATGCCTTCATGAAAGGGACAGCGACCTTTATATTGGGTGAGTGACACTCTCCCAATGCTTTATTTTCACTTCATATAATAGCAATTTATTTATGCATGAATGCATCGTGGAGCCTCTTTCATGTATCCTAACATTTCCTGTACTCTATTGTAGGGACAAGTGGATTATTTCTCATACAAAAAGTTATTCAGAAGAGGCTTCCATATCCTTTGCAGTGGAACCTGCTGATTTCAACAGGTGAGAGTGTGCCTGTGTACTCAAATTACAGAATGTGATGTTTAGCTATAACTTGCAGTAATATAGAGTTTAGAATGATTGTCTAAACGTCAATCATGTCTACCTCTTTGTCTCACCTTGTTCCTTTCATTGCCCTCTCTATTCCCCTTCAGCGGCTTCATCAGTGGGCAGCTATGCAGTGACACGCTGGGAGACAATGAAGTGCACTGACCTATGGATGCTAATAGAGACAGGGAAAGTACCAGACCGAACACCACTCAGTGAGTATAGCTGTGGTTCTACTCTATTCTATGCCATTCTATACTACGTGGACTAAATCTCAATGCCGGTTGTGAAGAAATAAGAGGGGTAGACATTAGGTCAGCGGTTTATTCAGCTCTCAGGTCTCTGACATCTCTATGTGTCTGTCTGTATTGCAGTAGCAGAGCCTGCCCCTGAGGAACCAGCTGGGCCTAAGAAGACCCCATATGGAGATGTGATGGAATGACCACAGGACATACTCATGTACAGGCAACCCCAGTCCTCTGCTTCACATCTCACCCACTCAACCCTATCAATAAACACATTTATTTAGGTATTATGGTTCAACTGCGTCACCATTGGACAATGTTCTGCCATGCTGGACTTAGTTTCACGTGGGTTCAGTGATTGCACCCTTTATATAGATCAGAGAACCTTGTAAGTTGATCATGGCATTTTGTCAGATTGGGCCACCCTGACTTGTGTCCAGATGAGTACTATATAGTACATAGTTTATTTAATATATGGAAAAGGTAAGGGAAAAACATTATATGTTATAGAGTGGGCTTGAGGGTTGAATAAACAATGTCCGTTTGATCACATCCTGTAAATACTTCCTGTTGTATTCGGCGCATGTGATAAATAAAATTTGATTTGATTTACTGGGTTTAATGGAATAGAAATCATGTCTATCATTAAGCTTTTATCTCCTCAAAGGTTAACCACTGTTGACACATGAGTAAGGGTCAGATTTCCAGACCAATAGGCTGTGAGATTTGGATTTGGAGCGCAGGGTTTTTTCTGGATCAAAAAGGGTGGTTGGTAGGGGGTGTGGCAAAGAGTGTGGCTACATTTTATAACACATTTTAGAGGCTCCCATCTTGGAGATGAGTCTAAAGCTATTTATCTAGGGCTTCCTGAGTGGTGCAGCGGTCTAAGGCAGTGCATCGCAGTGCTTGAGGCATCACTACAGACCCGGGTTCAATCCCAGGCTGTGTCATTGGCTTAGCGTCGTCTGGGTTAGGGGAGGGTTTGGCCAGGGCGGGCTTTACTTGGCTCATCACTCTCTAGTGAGCCGGGTGCCTTTTGTAATGCAGCTGAGAGAAAATGTTGCATTTTAAAACTTCTTCGGATTCGGTGTCCCTTCCACGGGAGGGTAGAGCTAACGTAGGCTAAATCGATTAGCATGAGGTTGTAAGCAACATTTCCCAGGACATAGACATATCTGATATTGTCAGAAAGCTTCAATTCTTGTTAATCTAACTGCACTGTCCAATTTTCAGTAGCTATTACAGTGAAAGAATACCATGCTATTGTTTGAGGAGAGTGCACAATTTTGAACATGAAAAGTTATTAATAAACAAATTAGGCACATTTGGGCATTTTGATTTAAAATTTTGAACAGAAATTCAATGGTTCATTCAATAGTTCATTCAATGGTTCATCTAAAATGTTGCACATACGCTGATGCCATCTAGTGGCCAAAATCTAAATTGCACCTGGGCAGGAATAATACATTATGGCCTTTCTCTTGCATTTCAAAGATGATGTATTATCTTTTACCAGATCTATAGTGTTATATTCTACTACATTCCTTTCACATTTCCATAAACTTCAAAGTGTTTCCTTTCAAATGGTACCAATAATATGCATATCCTTGCTTCAGGGCCTGAGCTACATGTAGTTAGATTTGGATATGTCATTTTAGATGAAAATTGAAAAAAAGGGGCTAATCCTTAAGAGGTTTAATGCTAATTTCCCACGATTCTACATATTCTGCCATGGAGCTGAGGATTTGTTTTGTAGTTTTAAAGGTAGTTTCTTTTGCTCAAACAATAAAGACATGAATACTGCTAAATTGTTTTGGGAATTTTCCTTTCTCCCTGCAGTCTAGTTTTTATTTTGGTGATTGTTAGTTCCCAGAGATTATATTATTAAAAGGTCCATTATCTTTTCAACATACTTTATATCTGGTTTTAGTCGTTTAAGTTTACACTTAGTTTTATTTTTTTTACACTGTTTGCACTTAGGTGACCCGAAAAAACGCTTAGGTGGGCCCGCCCAAGGATTACAATGGCAGAAAAATCCCTGGAGCAGGATACGAGGGCAAATGTTGCATTTTGACAGCATTCCACAAATTTGTTTTCACTTTTTGGGGGGATTCAAATTTTAAGCTCATGATCCAGTATTATTTTTTATGCCTTGGTTGGCATGCTGTACGGCTGAAACAAACCAATAGTTTCCTAAAGTGCCACTAGTGGTTAGTATGGATCATTGAGGTTTTGTAGAATTCTTGTGCATTTAACACAGTTTGGGAAAGGTTATACTAGCAGCATAACATACAGTACATACCGTATATCACTAGGTATAATGCTTTGTTTCTCATTGTAAGGACTGTACTGTCTGTATTCATCCACTTGGTGAATGTGTCTCACACTTTATGTAGGCTAATACTACATCAATTTATTTAGGATGTTTTATGATTATAGCTTTAAATACTTAGTGGATTTTTTTTATTAACACATTTGTGAGTACTTTGCATGATTTGCCTAATTCTGTTCAATTTAAAGTCAATGGAATTTGCGTTGATGAGAGATGGCAAAGAAGTGATGACCGGAGGGGAGGGAAGTCCACACGAGGGTACGCTAATGTGAAGATGTCTGTAATGATACATGACATAATGTTCATTGAACTGAAGCAGTTTAAAATTATTAGGCTAAAACAGATTAGCACAATGTGTTGATTTCCTGTTAGTGATAAGCATTAGTGTTAACGACGTACAGGATTTCCCTCTGAAACATCCATTAAACAGATCATGTTTGCCTTTGTCACTTACAGTATATATATATATATATATATATATATATATATATATATATATATATATATATATATATATATATATATTATAGTAAATGATGTGAGTCTGGAGAGGGGGCTTTGGTCACCATTATTTAGACATGCCACCATTAGCTGGGTCACGTATATGTAAAGCCACTCACACCTCTCGTGCTGATTTGCTCATTTGGTTGAAGAAGAGGCATGAGAGCGTGAAACTATGACCATTTGACACTTCAAGTCAGTGTATTCTACCTCATGTCCTGTCTCATTGCAGTAACGGCATATAGTCTTATGTGTGTCTTAATCTTCTCTTGTCCCAAATGACCAGCTTAACTCATTCTATTGACTATTGACTGAATGACTTTTCAGGACATTCAAGACAATGTGTACGTCCCACACAATGCATTAGCTGATAATCCAAAAACGATAACACCAAGCTTGATCCGGTGTAGTAGTTGCCACAACACCATTTTGCTCCTCCCTTTCTATAGGTATACACTTTTACAAGCACTTTACTACACCCGCAATAACATCTGCTAAACACGTGTAAGTGACCAATAAAATTGTATTTGATTTGAAGATTGTCAAGGATCTCAGCCACCCGAGCCACAGCCTGTTCATCTCGCTACCATCTACAACGCGGAGACAGTACAGGTGAATCAAAGCTGGGACTGTGAGACAAACATTCTCTATCTCCAGGCTGTCAGACTGTTAAATAGTTTCACTAGATGGCCTTCACCCAGTACCCTGCCCTGAACTTTAGTCACTGTTACTAGCCTTCTCTAGAGCAGAGTTTGTAAGGATTCAAAATATCTTGATGCTGGGTAAAACATGAAGATGCAGTATGGTTCAAGCTCCTTTTCTCAAGGCCATTCAAAATCAGACTTGAAACTAGTGCTAACAGGCATATTGGAATTGGTCTGATATTTCTGTCTTCATACATACTAGAGGCACAGTGTGTCATTACTATGTAGTTTGGTATATACACTGATTAACAATGCTTCCAAGAACAAGAACACATTCTTCATAAGCCGCCTGTCACATGATGAATTTGATAGATGGCTTAGACTAGAGCAAGACATGCATTACAATCTATAAATACATACTGCATGTATTTATAGGAGTCTGAAGAATTTGGCTAAGATATCAGTCCTTTGCATCATTATTGTTATAAAAAACATAGGATCAGCTTCATGTGTGGTAAAAATCAGTATGTGTGTAAATAGAACACGATGAGATTGTATTGTATCTTAAACCCTACTGTGGCACCATTTGCATAGCTGAACTAGTTTCCTTTTCAAATTTGTGCAAATATGTGTTTTTCTCTCTTAATGGAGGCCTGTGAAACAATAGAGTCTTTTTACACATAACCATCTGGAGAAACTAGGTGACCAAAGTTCATTCCCTTAGGCACCCAGAGAAGTGCTTAAATAAACCCTCTTAATAAACCCAGAAACACCAGAAAAGCAGGAACAGAATGAAGGCTTGGAAATGGGGGATACCTAGTCAGTTGTACAACTGAATGCCTTTAACTGAAATGTGTCTTCCGCATTTAACCCAACCCCTCTAAATCAGAGATGTGTGGGGGGCTGCCTTAATCGACATCCACATCTTAAACACCCAGGGAACAGTGGGTTAACTGCCTTGCTCAGGGGCAGATTGACAGATTTTTACCTTGTCAGCTCAGGGATTTGATCCAGCAACCTTTCGGGTTACTGACCCAACGCTCTAACCACTAGGCAATCCTTGTCATAGATGAGGATTGGATTGGTTTCATTATTTGGGAATAGACATTCACAGTCTAATCTGAAGGCTAAATGAGAGAAAGACTATAAAGCTTACAGCCTCCATCGCTTAAATGTACTTCCACTTCTTCTCTGTCTTCCATTATGACTCAACTTAGGATAAAAGTCTAAGATTTGAAGCACTTCCCGAAAATAATGCAGTGACCCAGCTCTCAAATGGTTTGCCACATGCACAGTGATATTGCTGAAGGGAGAGACAGAGATACAAAGCACAAGTAAAAATGATATATAATGTGTGTGCGTGTGAGTTGGCCAGTGGGGTGAGGGTAAACCTATGGTTCTAATAAGTAAGATAAACAATAGCAGGGTCAGGGATAATTCCCTCAGTGCACTCATGGTTTAGCTTCCACTCATGAACTGTGGGCACTGTAGTGTGGGTGTGTGTGTGCGTGCATGTGCATGTGCACGCAGGCTTATGTGTTTGTGTGACTGTGGCGGTGAATGTGCGTGACAGGGAGAGAGAGACAGGGTGAAAGGAAAAGGAGGGGAGGGAGGCTGGTAGAGAATTGAGGATTAAATTGTCTGACTCTGAACCTGCCGATCAGTAAAAGAACACCACTCACATTGGCAGTGCAGTCTATCTCTCTCTGTCACGTGCACACACACACATGAGCATGCACACGCACGCACACACACCATCTTTTTCTCTGGCTATGCTACTACATAGGAGCGTGCACTAGCTGACCCCGGTGGAGTAGCCAAAGTGGGTTTACTGTTAGGATAATTCCCTCCATTAATGACCAAAGCCACTGTGTGTAGGACTTTCTACTGTATGCAATTGTCAGATCCTTTACTATGACAATCAATTTGATCTCACCCTCAGGCATTCAGTGATTCTGTTCCAAAAATCAATATGTTATCAATAATGACTAGTACTGTGTTGGTTGGTTTACAGTGAGAGGAGAGGAGAGAAACAGGGATACATCATAAATGTAGCCTATATAAGTTGCAGCATTCCCTGTGACAGAGTGAAACTTAAATTACATCAAATTAAAAGTTGTCCTCAAGGGATGAGAGAAGAATTCAAGTCTGAGCAAGCGAGGCTTGAGGATGAAATGGAAGTGACTGCTCTTCTCTAATGATGTATCTACATGGAGGAAAGACGAGATAGCTGTGACTTGTGTTAGCTATAAGAACATTTTTTCTAAAGATACATTACGATATGTTTGGTCCTATAAAGCTTACAAAGCCCTATATGTTAAACAATGTGAAATATTAGTGGCTTAGTCAGTTGAAAGTGTTTTATTTATGGAATATAGTGGTGATACAATGCTCTAATCTACAATGTATCACTCATAGGCTACAATGTATCATACGCCTATTACTATGTATAACCATTATTGTAAACATCTTGGATAAAGACTGCCTTTTTTTTTTTTTTTTTACAATTAGACCCAGATGTAGGGTAAACACACATATTTCCTGACTCATTAAGTGGGTAGGGTATGAATCCTTGGGCGAATAACGTCCGGCTCAATGAATAACAAAAGCACAACTCAAACTTCTACCTTCCACAAGTTCCTACCAATAAGCGCACGGCAATTCTGACGATGACCAATGGCTGTGTCCCTAGACAAATCTGCGCAGACGTTTGAAGGACTGTCCAGTTGAAAAAAAGTATCCTGGAGCTGCAAAGGAAAGCAGTGTTTCGTCAATGGAAGGCATAAAGAGAAATGGGTAGAATTTATAATTAATTTTGAATAAATATAGTAGGCTAGGCTACTTATTACAAACGAATAGTTGTTGTATCACGCGCAAAGTAATACGACTTTATAACCACGTTATAAGATATATCTTGGTGAGGTTTGAGTTTGCCATTATTCAGTTCAACGATTGACAAATGAATGGCTCTGATAGTGACTGATCGGAGGTGCAAATTGAACGGGTCATCGACAATTTACGGTAGGATTGGCACAAGAAGAGAAGGCAAGACAAGCAGAACCGGTAAAATGCAGCCTAAAGACACGGAATATTCAACAGATGGGTTACCCAAAGCATTTTTACACAGTTTGAGGACACTCTTTGACATCCTTGATGACGGGAAGAGAGGGTATGTGCACATATCGGAGATTGAGAGTCGATGGCAAGGGGCAGATACTCATGATTTGCCCGGCGGGGTGCTGGAGTGCCTGAGGCGGGTGGCCCCACCGCATGGTTGCCTGACATTTGAGCGCTTCGTGGCGGGGCTGCGATACTCCATGCTGAACCCGGACAACAACAACCAAATGAAGGGCCCGTCTGCCGTGCACCCGGAACACCCGCACTCTAAACAGCACCATCTGCCAGCGCAAAAACCAGCCCCGCTTTCTGCCTGCTCTGTCGGAACTCGGATTGAAAACAAAGTTATTCCACTGGATCCGAGCAACGGGACCAACAAAACGCATCACAACCGCGCGTCCTCACTTCAGAGTCGGTCCAGACATGAGGAGGGGAACACTGGATACCCAGTCACCTCTGCCGCAGGTGGCCCCGTGCGGTACACCAATGCGGGTTATGAGAGATCAGGCAGAAGTTTGGAACGGATTCCCATTGTGCTCGAAAGCGGTTCGTATCGAGAAGATTCGGTTCGAATGGTGAAGCAAGCGCATCCACAGCAGAGTCGGGTGAGGTCCATAGAGTCCCTTGCGCTCGAGTCACCAAGCCTCCAAAAACCAAGTAAGTTTGAATGTCACTCTTGATTGATTTCACATTGTGATAAATTAAATACATATCTGAATGAGTATTGAGTGGGTCTGCAGGACAGATTAATTATCTAAGATCAGGACCAGTCATCCACCTCTCTCTCTCTCTCTCGCTGTCTCTCTCCATGGGTGTATTTTGTTTCTCACTAGGGTAAGCGATCGGGAAAGACTCAATGATGTAAAGCTCATTGATCGTCACTCAGTAATGAGATCAAGTGGGTTGTAAACCGGCCAGGGCTATTCTGCTGTCTCAGTCTCATTGACCCAGGTGTGGACATAGAGGAGTATGAAACACACACACGAGCACTTATCATCGCTATACCAGACACACAGACATCCTCTCACTAAACCGCTGCAGCACAACAGGTTAAGTTCCAGGTTACAAAATGTTTATCATCAAACTAAATCAGTGGTGTAAAGTACTTAAGTAAAAATACATTAAATATCTACTTAAATTGCTTTTTTGGGGTATCTGTACTTTACGATTTATATTTTTGACTACTTTTACTGAACTACATTTCTTAAGAAAATAATGTACTTTTTACTCCATACATTTCCCTGACACCAAAAGTAGTCATTACATTTTGAATGATTATCAAGAGAACATCCCTGGTCATCCCTACTGCCTCTGATCCTCTGGGCACACTAAAGACAAATGCTTCGTTTGTAAATGATGTCTGTGTGTTGGAGTGTGCCCCTAGCTATTTGTACATTTTAAAAACACTAAAATGGTGCCGTCTGGTTTGCTTAATATAAGGAATTTTAAATTATTTATACCTTTACTTTTAATTTTGATACTTAAGAATATTTTAGCAAATACATTTACTTTTGATATTTAAGTATTTTTAAAACCAAATACTTTTAGACTTTTATTCAAGTAGTATTATACTGGGTGACTTTCACTTTTACTTGAGTCATTTTATATTAATGTATCTTTACTTTTACACAAGTAGGAAAATTGGGTACTTTTTCCACTTTTTTTTTGTCAGCTGCCCTCTGAGCTCTTGATGCATGCAGTCTCGCAGGTTGACGTTTATTGTCATGAATCTTGCCCTGGAGGCAGAACTGAGCGATTTCCTCTAGATGGGCCAGCTGCAAAGTCAATATTGGCTATTTTTTTTATTTTTTTATTTTACCTTTATTTAACCAGGCAAGTCAGTTAAGAACAAATTCTTATTTTCAATGACGGCCTGTTCAGGGGCAGAACGACAGATTTGTACCTTGTCAGCTCGGGGGTTTGAACTCGCAACCTTCTGGTTACTAGTCCAACGCTCTAACCACTAGGCTACCCTGCCGCCCCTATGTGTGATCCACCGCCTCCACTAGCCTTATGTAGACTAGTAACATTTGAAATGGCTTTTTTAAATATTTTTTTTAACATTTTTTACATTGAATAAAAGTAGAGATTCAGAGCTACAAAATGGTACATCATACACTGCAGTTGAGAAACAATGAGAAAGCAATTCTGCTTTGAAAGTTGACAAACTTGTAACCCCACTTTTGAGAAAATGTCCCTTGAATGTTTTGGTACACCTACTGGAGAGCTCGTCTTTGTCTACACCTATTCAGCATCGTTCACACACCCTTAAGCCTTAGCCCCACCTATCTCTTTACAAAACTCCAGGTAAAAATACACTTCATCTAGTACTTGGCCTATATCCTAATCTGACTTTGAAAGTGTCCAGATAAAAATATTTTATTTATATTCTATAATTAGCCTATTAGATGATGCTTACCCAGACACTTGTCGAAGTTGATAGGTCATGTGAAAGAAACGCTATAATCACCCCCAACCACATCTAGAAAAGTGGATGGGTCACTATTGTCTAGACATGTACAGTACACATGTTCATGATATACAATAGATGTCCGTAACCACCCCCAGACATACCTGGCTAACTTGATGGGTCATGTAATCATTCTATTGCGAAGTAGAGTCTTTTGTTTAGACATGTAGCCAGCTAGCTAGCTAAACAATGAACCATAATCCCAGCCCATAGCTACAGTACAAATGGATTGTCATAGCTAGCCACTATGCATGAAATGATAGAGTATGAATCTGCAGGTAGGTAAAACTGTTAATGTTAGCTAGATAGCTGTGTACTGTACATGTCTAGACAATAGTGACCAATCCACTTTTCTTGAAAGTCCAATATCTTAAAATCTTGACTGCTGACATGCAAAACATTTTGGGACTGTATCAATAGTGGACTAATGAAAAAGATACCAAAAGTTAGTTTTTGAGTGGATTTTCCATTTAAGATTCAGTGCTGGCAGTCAACATATAATAATAAAATAATAAAAAACAGAACACATTACCTGGAATGACATTCACTCTCACAGGTGGCCAAAAATAACAAACTGAAAGCCACAGCCCCAATAGGGCCAAGCCTCCAAAATCACATTGATCTGTCAAAGTCGTTATTTGATTTCAGACTAATTGAATAAGTTGAAAGAACCAAAGCGTAATTTTGGATCATACCAATCAGAAAAAACACTTCAGATGAAGAACTGTGCCGTCCTACTTTTTACAGTGCAGGACAAGTACTGTGCAATAGGCTCCATTTTCAGTCAGCTAACTGATTCCCAGATCTTTTGATCACATCCTTTCTTTTAGTGTGAAGGTGCCTACTCTGAGCTTGTCATCACAGCCTTGTAACTTCTAATTTGACCTCACCTACACACATGCTAACACCAAACCTTACCCTACACTACACACATACTGCTAGTGTCAGTGTTTATGGACAGCTCTCTTCAATAACTTAGCTGTTTGTTCTCTCCCTCTATGTGAAGATGATAAGACCAGCCACACCGCTGCTGTACATTTTCTAGCCATTGAACCACTGGAACCACTGCCAAATTGCCACATTAGAACAGAGAACCAGAGCCCACAGCTAGGGACCACAGCTAGGGGTCAATCCTTCCACACTCGCTGGTATTTTACTAATGGGTGAGCTCAGCTAACTAACCACCATTATTTCAAAGCCCTGGTATGCCTTTTAAATCTCTCCGCTCCAGTGAAAAGTGTGTAATTGAGTAATTGGCCTCCAACTTGTCCAGCGTGAGTCACAGATCATGTCTCAAATTCCTCAGGATGCTTAGCCAGAGTTTAGACTGGGGTTTGGACTGCTGCTAACGGGATCATCAGCCCAACCGTTACTGGTCCTTTCCCGGTGCCCTCATTAGACTGGCCTGTGTTCACCGAGGTCGGGAAAGCCATGGAGAAAATCCTGCTTTGTCACATGCATCACACACACACACACACACACACACACACACACACACACACACACACACACACACACACACACACACACACACACACTTTCTCACTCACTCTCTCACACACACTCTCTCTCTCTCTCTCTCTCTCTAATGGCCTTGCTGAATCCAAGCCTGTCTGTCTGTATAACTGGGAATGTCTGAAGCTATAACTGTGACATGTCCGTGAAGAAGCAGCCTGGAGGCCCTGGATAGCTACTTACGTCAGTGCCACATAGCCACTCTAGAGGAGCCTGTACATGGGATTGGAAAGTGTGGTGAATGGTGATGTTAACTCCCCCAGCAAACCCGCTGGATTAGAGCAGATTACCACACGCAGGGTAATTGAGGCACGGCAGCTGTGAAATCCTGCCCACCCCTGAAGAAGCGGCCATTACCCTGCACTCCCTCTCTCTCTGGCACCCTATTATATACATAGTGCACTATATAGGGAATAGAGTGACATTTGGGATGCTGTCTCTTCTTGGGGGATGTCCACAACCATGGATAGAGGTCACGGCTGCCCCTGTGGTACTCAGTGAAGAGGCTGATGTGGTATTGGAGCAGGGTAATGGGCCAGTGGCTGGTGCTGGATTGTGGGCTATGGTTTACAGAGCTACTGACCCCAATGCTTTAGTGTCCTGCCAAGGTTATGCTGAATTAAAGGCATAATAACAATTATCATTCCTCTGGAGCACTGGAAAATAATTCCCACGCTTTTAAAGGCAGCTTCTGGACAGCATCACTGTGTGGGTGAAATGACATCCATGCTATATGATGCTCTAAACATTAGGAAAGATTTAACATTTTTCATGGCTGCAGATCCTGCTGTTCTATCTTTGTGTATCTGAGCAGTGAGCTGTAGGCAGCCAGACAGGCGGAGGAGGCTGTGTGGAAGTGGTTGGACAGAGAGAGAGAGAGAGCCTGTCAGAGCTTGCCTTCCTGACCTGTCTGACTGCAGATTAGCTGTGAGGTGTGAGGAACAACTCACCTCAGGAAAAACTGGCTCTGGAGAGAGAGAGAGCGAGAGAGAGCGAGATAGAGAGAGAGCGAGAGAGAGAGAGAGAGAGAGAGGCGCAGAGTACAGGAGGGACATTCTTTGTCAGCCGTTACTGCTCAAGACAACCTGTGGATGCATGGAGCAATAGAAACTACTATAAAGACGTCCCTCAACTGCCTGGAATGTTATTCATTCACAGCACAACAGAGTTAGGAATGTAGCACAGGCAAAGTCAGTGCCATATTTGATAATGTCAATATTTCCATCAACACTGAGTTAATAATAGACAATGCTACGGTAAATGTTAAACTATTGTTAGCCTTCTATCCAAGTGTTAAAGAGACTCTATAATGAGTGCAAATAAAATGAGCTGAGTCTAGATCAGTTGAGTGTGATAGAATAAGCCTACAGGTTCCCCTGTGGGTCACCATCTTATCTTCAGCTGAGCAGCATTCATACTCTGTAGGGCAGATTCTGACCCTGATATGATGATTTCAATACTAACTAACTATCTTTCTTGCTGTCTCTCCCACTGTCTCGCTCTTTCTCTTCTCTATACTCTCTCTCACTGACTGGCTCTTTCTCACATGCTCCCTCAAACTAACCTCTCCACTGCTGTACAATCAAAAAAGTTTTTCATCACAATTTCTTGCTGCTAGAATGGAAAAACAATACATGTTGTGTTTATGTGTTTAGACCAAATGGGAAATGGCACATCGACAGAGGAAACCATTTCAATTAGCAATGCTGTTATAAGGTGTGCAAATGAGGCTTACATACACTGGTAAACAATATCCTCTTCGGGTGCCAGAGTCCAACTTGAAGACTATATAGAAACACTAAACTAGGAGCTTTACATATTTCTCCTTACATATTTGGCCACTCTGAACCCCACATACTTCTGCCCTCAAGGAATTATATCCAGTTACCGATTAACAGGATTTCTGGGAGTCATGACACAACATGGAAGAGTATCATGTTTTTCCTGCTCTGTTATCACCTGAACTTGCATTTTCTTCTCATCTCCCCCCTCAGAAATGTAAATTGTCCACATTCAAAACAACCAGAGGGAAACCTCTTGTCTCTCAGTTGATATTGGTTAGCAGGGAGGTTAGCTTCCTCGTGTGGCCACCATAGGCACTGCAGGATGTCTCACACAATATCAAATCAAATTCTATTTGTCACATGTGCCAAATACAATAGGTGTAGACCTTACAGTGAAATGCTTACTTGCAAGCCCTTAACCAACAATGCAGTTAAAAAAAAAGAAAGTATTTACTCAAATAAACTGAAAATAAATAAAAAGAAGAAAATAGAAAAATAACAAATAATTAAAGAGCAACAATAAAATATCAGTAACGAAGCTATATACAGGGGGTACCGGTACAGAGTCATTGAGCGGTGGCACAGTTTAATTGAGGTAATATGTACATGTAGGTAGAGGTAAAGTAACTATGCATAGATATTAAACAGAGTAGCAGCAGCGTAATGGAAATATGGGACGACAATGAAAATAGTCCAGGTAGCCATTTGATTAGCTGTTCAGGAGTCTTATGGCTTGGGGGTAGAAGCTTTTAAGGAGCCTTTTGGACCTAGACTTGGCAATCCGGTACCGCTTGCTGAGGACTTTGGCAAATTTTATGGGGTTCCTCTAACACCGCCTGGTATAGAGTTCCTGGATGGCAGGAAGCTTGGCCACAGTGATGTACTGGGCCGTATACACTACCCTCTGTAGTGCCTTGCGGTCGGAGGCCGAGCAGTTGCCATACCAGTTGGTGATGCAACCAGTGGTGCAGCTGTATAACTTTTTGAGGATCTGAGGACCCATGCCAGGGGGAAAAGGAGTTGTTGTGCCCTCTTAACGACTGTCTTGGCATGTTTGAACCATAATAGTTTGTTGGTGATGTGGACACCAAGGAACTTGAAGCTCTCAACCTGCTCCACTACAGCCCCGTCAATGAGAATAGGGGCGTGCTCAGACCTCCTTTACCTGTAGTCCACAATCATCTACTTTGTCTTGATTACGTTGAGGGAGAGCTTGTTATCCTGGCACCACACTGCCAGGTCTCTAACCTCCTCCCTATAGGCTGTCTCATCATTGTCAGTGAGACACACACACACTCACAAGATTTGGGGTGGGTTTGTGGTGATAATGTGTTAGTCTGATGTTATCTCTGGTGATTCAAACTCAAATTTGCCTGATGTGAACCATGCTTCAAACAAAAGAGAATTGTTCACTTGTATAATCAAATCAAATGTATTTATAAAGCCCTTCTTACATCAGCTGATATCTCAAAGTGCTGTACAGAAACCCAGTCTAAAACCCCAAGCAGCAAGCAATGCAGGTGTAGAAGTACATAAAGCTGGAAAGGGTTACAAAAGTATCTCTAAATGCCTTGATGTTCATCAGTCCACGGTAAGACAAATTGTATATAAATAGAGAAAGTTCAGCACTGTTGCTACTCTCCCTAGGAGTGGCCGTCCTGCAAAAATGACTGCAAGAGCACAGCGCAGAATGCTCAATGAGGTTAAGAAGAATCCTAGAGTGTCAGCTAAAGATGTACAGAAATCTCTGGAACATGCTAACATCTCTGTTGACGAGTCTACGATACGTAAAACACTAAACAAGAATGGTGTTCATGGGAGGACACCACGGAAGAAGCCACTGCTGTCCAAAAAAACCCATTGCTGCACGTCTGAAATTTGCAATAGTCACCTGGATGTTCCACAGCACTACAGTAGAATATTTTGTGGACAGATGAAAGTTGAGTTGTTTGGAAGGAACACAACACTATGTGTGGAAAAAAAAGGCACAGCACACCAACATCAAAACCTCATCTCAACTGTAAAATATGGTGGAGGGAGCATCATGGTTTGGGGCTGCTTTGCTGTCTTAGGGCCTGGACAGCTTGCTACCATTGACGGAAAAAGGAATTCCCAAGTTTATCAAGACATTTTCTAATACAATAAAATTGTATTTGTCACATGCGCCGAATGCAACAGGTGTAGTAGACCTTACAGTAAAATGCTTACTCACAAGCCCTTAGCCCTTAATCATCAATGCAGTCTTAAGAAGTAAAAAGTAATTGAGGAGCAGCAGTAAAATAACAATAGTGAGGCTATATACAGGGGGCACCGGTATAGAGTCAATGTGCGAGGGCACCGGTTAGTCGAGGTAATTGACGTAATATATACATGTGCGTAGAGTTATTAAAGTGACTAATGCATAGATAATAACAGAGTAGCAGCAGCATAAAATAGGGGGGGGGGTGCAAATGGTCTGGGTAGTCATTTGATTGGATGTTCAGGAGACTTATGGCTTGGGGGTTGAAGCTGTTTAGAAGCTTCTTGGACCTAGACTTGGCACTCCGGTACAGCATGCCGTGCGGTAGCAGAGAGAACAGTCTATGGCTAGGGTGGCTGGAGACTTTGACAATTTTTTGGTGCTTCCTCTGACAACTCCTAATATAGAGGTCCTGGGTGGCAGGAAGCTTGGCCCAAGTGCCTTGCGGTCGGAGGCCAAGCAGTTGCCATAACAGGCAGTGATGCAACCAGTCAGGATGCTCTCGGTGGTGCAGCTGTAGAACCTTTTGAGGATCTGAGGACCCATGCCAAATCTTTTCAGTCTCCTGAGGGGGAATAGGAGTTGTTGTGCCCTCTTCACGACTGTCTTGGTGTGCTTGGACCATGTTAGTTTGTTGGTGATGTGGACACCAAGGAACGTGAAGCTCTCAATCTGCTCCACTACAGCCCCATCGATGAGAATGGGGGCGTGCTCTGTCCTCCTTTTCCTGTAGTCCACAATCATCTCCTTATTCTTGATCACATTGAGGATGAGGTTGTTGTCCTGGCACCACACTGCCAGGTCTCTGACCTCCTCTATATAGGCTGTGTCATCATTGTTGGTGATCAGGCAAACCACTGTTATGGCATCGGCAAACTTAATGATGGTGTTGGAGTCGTGCCTGGCCGTGCCGTCATGAGTGAACAGGGAGTACAGGAGGGGACTGAGCATGCAGGAAGTCCAGGATCCAGTTGCAGAGGGAGGTGTTTAGTCCCAGGGTCCTTAGCTTAGTGATGAGCTTTGAGGGCACTATGTTGTTGAATGCTGAGCTGCGGTCAATGAATAGCATTCTCACATAGATGTTCCTTTTGTCCTGGTGTGAAAGGGCAGTGTGGAGAGCAATAGATTACATCATCTGTGGATCGGTTGCGGCGGTATGCAAATTGGAGTGGGTCTAGGTTTTCTGGGATAATGGTGTTGATGTGAGCCATGACCAGCCTTTCAAAGCACTTCATGGCTACAGATGTGTGTGCTAAGGGTCGATAGTCATTTAGGCAGGTTACCTTAGTGTTCTTGGACACAGGGACTATGGTGGTCTGCTTGAAACATGTTGGTATTACAGACTCAGACAGGGAGAGGTTGAAAAAGTCAGTGAAGACACTTGCCAATTGGTCATCGCATGCTCAGAGTACACGTCCTGGTAATCCTTCTGGCCCTGCGGCCTTGTGAATCTTGACCCGTTTAAAGGTCTTACTCACATCAGCTGCGGAGAGCGTGATCACAGTCATCCAGAACAGCTAATGCTCTCATGCATGTTTCAGTGTTACTTGCCTCGAAGCGAGCATAGAAGTTATTTAGCTTGTCTGGTAGGCTCGTGTCACTGGGCAGCTCTCAGCTGTGCTTCCCTTTGTAGTCTGTAATGGTGATACTAACACATCCGATGAGTGTCGGAGCCGGTGTAGTATGATTCGATCTTAGTCCTGTGTTGAAACTTTGCCTGTTTGATTGTTCATCAGATCAGGCAAATCAGGATTTCTTATAAGCTTCCGGAACATATTCCAGTCTGTGCTAGGAAAACAGTCCTGTAGCTTAGCATCTGCATCATCTGACCACTTTTTTATTGACTGAGTCACCGATGCACCCTGCTTTAATTTTTGCTTGTAAGCAGGAATTAGGAGGATAGAATTATGGTCAGATTTGCCAAATGGAGGGCGAAGGGGAGCTTTGTACGCGTCTCTGTGTGTGGAGTAAATGTGGTTTAGAGTTTTTTCCCCTCTGGTTGCACATTTAACATGCTGATAGAAATCAGGTAAAACAGATTTAAGTTTCCCTGTATTAATGTCCCCAGCCGCTAGGAGCGCCGCCTCTGGATGAGCATTTTTCTGTTTGCTTATTGCGGTATACAGCTCGTTGAGTGCGGTTTTAGTGCCAGTGCCAGTCTGTGGTGGTATGTAGAAAGCTATGAAAAATACAGATGAAAACTTTCTAGGTAGATAGTGTGGTCTACAGCTTATCATGAGATACTCTACCTCAGGCGAGCAAAACCTTGAGACTTTCTTAGATATCGTGCACCAGCTTTTGTTTACAAATATGCATAGACTGCCACCCCTTGTCTTACCAGAGGCTGCTGTTCTATCATACCTATGCAGTGTGTAACCCGCCATCTGTATGTTAATCATGTCGTTGTTCAGCCACAACTCAGTGAAACATAAGATATTACAGTTTTTAATGTCCTGTTGGAAGAATATACATGCATTTAGCTCGTCCAATTTATTTTCCAGCGATTGTGCGTTGGCCAGTAGTACGGATGGCAAGGACAGATTAGCCACGCGTCAGCAGATCAAGGTGAATAATCACTGTTCTGATTTCCAGAGGCTCTTTTCGGGCAAAAACAATGGTAGCAGCAACATTATGTACAAAATAAGTTACAAAAAATGTGAAAAAACAAACAAAATAGCATGGTTGGTTAAGAGCCCATGAAACGGTAGCCATCCTTTCTGGCGCCATTACATTTTGCAGGAGAATGTTAGGCTATCTGTCCGCCAATTGAAGCTCAACAGAAGTTGGGTGATGCAACAACGACCCAAAATACAGATGTAAATCAACAACAGAATGGCTTCAACAGAAGAAAATATGCCTTCTGGAGTGGCCCAGTCAGAGTCCTGATCTCAACCCAATGGAGATGATGTGGCATGACCTCAAGAGAGCAGTTCACACCAGACATCCCAAGAATATTGCTGAACTGAAACAGTTTTGTAAAGAGCAATGGTCCAAAATTCCTCCTGACCGTTGTGAAGGTCTGATCCGCAACTACAGAAAACGTTTGGTTGAGGTTATTGCTGCCAAAGGAGGATCAACCAGTTATTAAATTCAAGGGTTCACATACTTTTTCCACCTTGCACTGTGAATGTTTACACGGTGTGTTCAATAAAGACATGAAAACCTATAATTGTTTGTGTGTTATTAGTTTAAGCAGACTGTGTTTGTCTATTGTTGTGACCTAGAGGAAGATCAGATCAAATTTTATGACCAATTTATGCAGAAATCCATGTATAAACAAAGGATTCTCATACTTTTTCTTGCCACTGTAGATAAAAACCTTCATCCACTGAACACAACAGAGCGAGTCAGAACTTCTCTCGTCCCTGGCTTTCATGTCCACCTAGCTCTATGTATTTGATACTAACATTATATAAGAGCAAAGATACCCAAACACTAACATGTACCTAAAGTTTATGTTATTCCTTACAAATGGTTATGTTTTCATTTAATGTGTTAGGTGATGGGTACCCAGAAGCATATACAGAGTTCCAACAGTATTGGGACAGTGACACATTTTTCTTGTTGTTTTGGCTCTGTACTCCAGCTCTTTGGGTTTGAAATGATACAATGACTATGAAGTTAAAGTGCAGACTGTCAGCTGTAATTTGAACGAATCGTGAATAATGACGAGTGATAAAGTTACAGATGCACAAGTATCAAACCCCCAAGACATGCTAACCTCTCACCATTACAATAACAGGGGAGGTTAGAATTATTTGGAGGAGTATGATATTTGTGCATCTGTAACTTTGTCACTCATCATTATTCATGATTCATTCAGGATTATCCGTAATCATGGTAGCATCGACATGAATGTAGAAGTGTTTAGAAACATATTCTATTCTTATTTACAATAAAAGTGAATCTAAAATGACACAATACATTATTTACCATTCATTTCTATTGGGCACAAAATAATCTGAAACACAAACAAAACGAGCAAGGAAATGTCTGCTCTATCCAAAATTACAACCAACTAGTTGCAGCATTACCACAAAAAAGGGAGGAGGCAGGTAGAAGGGGGCCCTGCATTTTTTATTTATTTATTATTTTACCTTTATTTAACTAGGCAAGTCAGTTAAGAACAAATTCTTATGTTCAATGACGGCCTAGGAACAGTGGGTTAACTGCCTGTTCAGGGGCAGAACGACAGATTTGTACCTTGTCGGCTCGGGGATTTGAACTTGCAACCTTTCGGTTACTAGCCCAACACCACTAGGCTACCCTGCCGCCCTGCATTAAAGACCATCATTTGTTAAAGAAAACTGTGATAAATAAAAATATATACCAGTTCCATTTAAGGACCAAAAAATTGACAGCTGTGCCATATAAATTGCAAAATAGTTGGGAACAAATTTTTGATGTACCAATTCCATGGCACATGGTTTATGAATTGACACGCTAAACGACGCCGGATTCAAAACTTAGAATTTTCTATTTAAATGATTATACAAAATTCTTGAAACCAATAGAATGTTATATATATGGGGGATACAATCTTCCCAGCTCTGCAGATTTTGCTGTGAGGAGGCAGAGTCATTAGATCATGTATTTTGGTACTGTCCATATGTAGCGTGTCCAGGTCCAGGAATGGATGAAGAATTGCAACATTTACCTAGAACTAACACTACAGATAGCAATACTGGGTGATTTGAAAAGTCATAGTCAATGGATTATTAAAATAATATTTATTTTAGCAAAAATTTTTCTTTAATTTACAATCTGTAGAAACTATGAGAATAAAAGGTTCAGTACTTTTGTGAAGCATCACAGCACAGTTGAAAAATGTATGGCAAATAGAAATCCAATATTGATGGTGTTAAGAGATAGATGGGAGGGGTTGAATGGAGCTGAATGATGAGACTAATAACAACAAGATAACCAATGTAAAAACATACGGGGTCTGTAAAATGTATATAGGTTCAGAACTTTTGTGAAATAGCACAGTTACAAATATATGGCAAATAGAAATCAAACTGGATGGACATCAGAAATAGAGGCCAGGACCAAAAACAAACAAAATATAACTATTGTAAAATAGATTGTGTCTGTAAAATGTGATTAGTATGCATAAGCTGGAAGTGTTATTGTTTATTAGTTTACTCCAATTGCGGGAGGGGGGTAGGGTTTGGAAATAATAAAGGAAGGTATATTCTTTTAAAAAAGTGTGTGTGTATGTATATATACAAGTTTACATACACCTTAGCCAAATACATGTAAACTCAGTTTTTCACAATTCCTGACATCTAATCCTAGGAAAAATTCCCTGTCTTAGGTCAGTTAGGATCACCACTTTATTTTAAGAATGTGAAATGTCAGAATAATAGTTGAGAGAATTATTTCTTTCAGCTTTTATTTCTTTCATCACGTTCCCAGTGGGTCAGAAGTTTACATACACCCAATTAGTATTTGGTAGCGTAGCCTTTAAATTGTTTAACTTGGGTCAAACGTTTCGGGTAGCCTTCCACAAGCTTCCTACAAAAAGTTGGGTGAATTTTGGCCCATTCCGCCTGACAGAGCTGGTGTAACTGAGTCAAGTTTGTAGGCCTCCTTGCTCGCACACGTTTTTTCAGTTCTGCCCACAAATTTTCTATAGGATTTAGGTCAGGGCTTTGTGATGGCCACTCCAATACCTTTACTTTGTTGTCCTTAAGCCATTTTGCCACAACTTTGGAAGTATGCTTGGGGTCATTGTCCATTTGGAAGACCCATTTGCGACCAAGCTTTAACTTCCTGACTGATGTCTTGAATGTTGCTTCAATATATCCACATAATCTTCCTTCCTGATGATGCTATCTATTTTGTGAAGTTCACCAGTCCCTCCTGCAGCAAAGCACTCCCACAACATGATGCTGCCACCCCCATACTTCACTGTTGGGATGGTGTTCTTCGGCTTGCAAGCCTCCCCATTTTTCCTCCAAACATGGTCATTATGGCCAAACAGTTATATTTTTGTTTCATCAGACCAGAGGACATTTCTCTAAAAAGTACGATCTTTGTCCCCATGTGCAGTTGCAAACCGTAGTCTGGCTTTTTTATGGCGGTTTTGGAGCAGTGGCTTCTTCCTTGCTGAGCGGCCTTTCAGGTTATGTCGGTATAGGACTCGTCGGTATAGGACTCGTACTGTGGATATAGATATTTTTGTACCTGTTTCCTCCAGCAGCTTCACAAGGTCCTTTGCTGTTGTTCTGGGATTGATTTGCGCTTTTCACACCAAAGTACATTAATCTCTAGGAGACAAAACGTGGTACCTTCAGGCGTTTGGAAATTGCTCCCAACTATGAACCATACTTGTGGAGGTCTAGAATTTATTTTCTGAGGTCTTGGCTGATTTATTTGGATTTTCCCATGATGTCAAACAAAGAGGCACTGAGTTTGAAGGTAGGCCTTGAAATACATCAACAGGTACACCTCCAATTGACTCAATTGATGTCAATTATCCTATCAGAAGCTTCTAAAGCCATTCAATACTTTTCTGGAATTTTCCAAGCTGTTTAAAGGCACAGTCAACTTAGTGTATGTAAACTTCTACAGTGAGTTATAAGTGAAATAATCTGTCTGTAAACAATTGTAGGAAAAATGACTTGTGTCATGCACAAAGTAGATGTCCTAACTGACATGCCATAACTATAGTTTGTTAACAATATTGAATGTTGAAAAATTTTGAAAAAACAATGTTGAAAAATGAGTTTTAATGACTCCAACATAAGTGTATGTAAACTTCCGAGTTCAACTGTATGTATAAATGTATGTGTATGTATGCATATATATATGTGTATATGTATGAATGCTTTTATATATATATATATATATATATATATATATATATATATATATATATATATATATATATATATAACCACACATATATATATATATGTGTGGTTATGTATATGTATGTATGTACTGTATGTATATATAAATATATATATATTGGGTGGAATATATATATATATACCAAAAATATATATGGGAGATTGGAAATGATGCAGACAATTAACATTGATGGAAGCAACAATCTACCCGCAATATTAAAGCTGATCCACCTCCCCCCCAAAAAACAGCCAAGTCACAAGCTTGATGTAGTCATTGTGTGCTATGAATATGAAACTAAATGCTTAACCTTTTACTATTTTAATACACATATAAGTGAATTTGTCTCAATACTTTTGGTCCCCTAAAATGGGAGGACTATGTACAAAAAGTGTTGTAATTTCTAAACATTTCACCCAATATGGATGAAATTACCATCAAATTAAAGCTGACAGTCTGCACTTTAACCTCATAGTCATTGTATCCAAAGTGCTGGAGTACAGAGACAAAACAACAGAATTTTCACTGTCCCTATAGTTTTGGAGCTCACTGTACAATGTACTAACCAGACAGTTGATACCTGTGTTCCAGACAAGATCTGGAAGTCAGTTGGTGACCACCCCTTCCTGCCCTCTCTCTGGTCCAGGTATTGTGGAGGCTGGTTTGCCGAGGTCCCAGAGTGAATCAGCCACAGGATTCACTGCCTCCAGACGCCATGGGCGGAGCCGGGATGAGCAGAGACGCCACACCATCACCAACGGAGTGGGTTACGGAATGGTACGTACACGCGTGCACACTCACACACACACACACACACACACACACACACACACACACACACACACACACACACACTGTTGCACAGATTTAAGAGAGGCAGTCAAACAACCATGTTCTCAACGCTGGTGATGTTCTAGAGGGTGGAGCTGAGAGCTGAGGAACAGTTCCATATATAAACAGGCCTTTCTGCTCTGTGCAGACTTCTACTGCTCTCTGGCACTTTGTTTCTGTTGGCCAACACCCACCATTCCACCCCTCTCCCTACTTCCCTCCCCATTTTTTCTCAGTCCAACCCCTCCCCTACTGTTGCCCTCCCAATCTCCTGCCCCCCTTCCATGCCTCCTCTCTCTCTCTCTCTCTCTCTCTCTCTCTCTCTCTCTCTCTCTCTCTCTCTCTCTCTCTCTCTTCCTCTCTCCCTCTCTCTCTTTCTCTCTCCCCCTGCCTCTCATTTCTCTGAACCCTACTCTCTCTCCCTCTCTCTCTGTCTTTTCCTTTCTCCTTCCACTCTTTCTCTGTGTTGAGTTGTAGAGGGAGCTGCTCCCCCTCCCCCTCCCTCCTCCACCCTCTGATTGCCTGTCCACATGGTAATGAGCCGGGTCGGACCCAGGGGCCTGGAAGCAGGGGACTCGCTTGGTCCACCCGGCCCAACCTGGACAGCAGTTTGGGCAGCCTACACCACTGTCTTCATCCCTCTCAGCAGCAGTCTGTACAGCAGCAAGGCGCTGCACTTTTTCCTTTGGGTGAGTGAGAACAATTACAGGAGAGACGAAGAGAAGGAAGGATATTTAGACTGGCCATTGAGGAGTTTCCATGTATATATATGTCTACTACCCACTCCAGATGCATGTCAAGCTGTGTCAATATTTAACTATGGAGTTATGAGCAGAGTCAGAGAGAGATAACAAGTTGTCAACTAGCTGAATGTTTGACAGTTCTGTTGTGTGTCTGTGGTTAATGAGTTGTTGAAGCTAGTGAACAGTGCCAGTGGATAGTGCTAGTGTGGGTTTGTATCAGGTTGTGTCTTGTTGATAACATGTAAACCCCTAGTTGTCATGTTAATGCTCTAGCAGTTGTATGGTAGTTTGTACTGTTTGGAGCTGCTGTGTAGACTAGCCCCATGCACATTATATAGAAATAAATCATGCCTCAGTATTGAAAATAGGAGAAATCTTCTCCCTGTATTCTCCCTGTATTGGATTTTGGTGATATTGTTTATATGCTTCTCCCTGTATTGGATTTAGGTGATATTGTTTATACAGTGCATTGCGAAAGTATTCAGCCCCCTTGAACTTTGCGACCTTTTGCACATTTCAGGCTTCAAACATAAAGATATAAAACTGTATTTTTTTGTGAAGAATCAACAACAAGTGGCACACAATCATGAAGTGGAATGACATTTATTGGATATTTCAAACTTTTTTAACAAATCAAAAACTGAAAAATTGGGCGTGCAAAATTATTCAGCCCCTTTACTTCCAGTGCAGCAAACTCTCTCCAGAAGTTCAGTGAGGATCTCTGAATGATCCAATGTTGACCTAAATGACTAATGATGATAAATACAATCCACCTGTGTGTAATCAAGTCTCCGTATAAATGCACCTGCACTGTGATAGTCTCAGAGGTCCGTTAAAAGCGCAGAGAGCATCATGAAGAACAAGGAACACACCAGGCAGGTCCGAGATACTGTTGTGAAGAAGTTTAAAGCCGGATTTGGATACAAAAAGATTTCCCAAGCTTTAAACATCCCAAGGAGCACTGTGCAAGCAATAATATTGAAATGGAAGGAGTATCAGACCACTGCAAATCTACCAAGACCTGGCCGTCCGTCTAAACTTTCAGCTCATACAAGGAGAAGACTGATCAGAGATGCAGCCAAGAGGCCCATGATCACTCTGGATGAACTGCAGAGATCTACAGCTGAGGTGGGAGACTCTGTTCATAGGACAACAATCAGTCGTATTTTGCACAAATCTGGCCTTTATGGAAGAGTGGCAAGAAGAAAGCCATTTCTTAAAGATATCCATAAAAAGTGTCGTTTAAAGTTTGCCACAAGCCACCTGGGAGACACACCAAACATGTGGAAGAAGGTGCTCTGATCAGATGAAACCAAAATTGAACTTTTTGGCAACAATGCAAGACGTTATGTTTGGCGTAAAAGCAACACAGCTCATCACCCTGAACACACCATCCCCACTGTCAAACATGGTGGTGGCAGCATCATGGTTTGGGCCTGCTTTTCTTCAGTAGGGACAGGGAAGATGGTTAAAATTGATGGGAAGATGGATGGAGCCAAATACAGGACCATTCTGGAAGAAAACCTGATGGAATCTGCAAAATACCTGAGACTGGGACGGAGATTTGTCTTCCAACAAGACAATGATCCAAAAGATAAAGCAAAATCTACAATGGAATGGTTCAAAAATAAACATATCCAGGTGTTAGAATGGCCAAGTCAAAGTCCAGACCTGAATCCAATCGAGAATCTGTGGAAAGAATTGAAAACTGCTGTTCACAAATGCTCTCCATCCAACCTCACTGAGCTCGAGCTGTTTTGCAAGGAGGAATGGGAAAAAATGTCAGTCTCTCGATGTGCAAAACTGATAGAGACATACCCCAAGCGACTTACAGCTGTAATCGCAGCAAAAGGTGGCGCTACAAAGTATTAACTTAAGGGGGCTGAATAATTTTGCACGCCCAATTTTTCAGTTTTTGATTTGTTAAAAAAGTTTGAAATATCCAATAAATGTCGTTCCACTTCATGATTGTGTCCCACTTGTTGTTGATTCTTCACAAAAAAATACAGTTTTATATCTTTATGTTTGAAGCCTGAAATGTGGCAAAAGGTTGCAAAGTTCAAGGGGGCCGAATACTTTCGCAAGGCACTGTATGCATGTGGCAACCCCTGCAATCCGTTTTATCACAGGGGACAATTTTAGGACTCATCATTGTAGTCTGTATAAAAATGTGGGATGGACCTCTCTGTCTGTAAGAGAAAAAGCAATGTTCCAGAAACTCCCTTCATATGTAACTTCATTAAAATCACAAGTTACCAAACCCAGTCTCAGGAGTGGATAACACTAGAGATCCTTTCAGTCTCCACAGATTTTTGTGGAACGATCTGCTGAGTTTTATTTTTTTAACCTTTATTTGAACAGGGAGTCACATTGAGATTAAATATATATTTTACAAGAGAGCCCTGTTTACATTCCAATAAAAACATCATAATAAAACATACATATGTGTGTGTACACAATTAAAATAAACATATTTAATAAAAGCAATCACATTCAACTACATAGAGGTCCCCAATCAATCATTTAACTGCCTGAGTGGCACCAGAACATATGACTGCAGGAAACTCTGGGGCGGAAGGTAGCCTAGTGGTTTGAGCGTTGGGCCAGTAACTGAAAGGTTGCTGGATTGAATCCCCGAACTGACAAGGTAAAAATATGTCGTTCTGTCCCTGAATAAGGCAGTTAACCCGCTGTTCCCTGGTAGGCCGTCATTGTAAATAAGAATTTGTTCTTAACTGACTTTCCTAGTTAATTATAGGTAAAAAAAAATTTAAAAAGTGATTTTAGATATGACAACATCATCAGTGTCATGCCATTCTTGGTGTTGTATACTTTGTCATTTTAACACGGGTGATGTTAGCCTTGTCAGCTAGCTGGGACATGTACCCCCTCTCCCCTCTCTAACTTTTCTATCATTCCCCTTGCACCTCCCCCCTCTCTCTACAGAGCTGCCCTGCCTGTGGCCCACCACACAAACACACAGCCTGACACTGGGTCACGCCTAATTCCAGCCACAATCCCCCGCCACCCCTCTCCGTCTTTCCGTGCTCTCTCTCTCTTTCATCTCTCTTTCTCCTCTCCTCTGTCCTCTTTTTGCAGGTCCCATTCAACCCAGCAGGGCCAGAGCTGAAAGGGGAAATGTGTTTAGTATGCAGTGATGGCACAAGAGGTTTATCCTGGCTGGTTATAGTCCAGATCAGATAACAACAACAGTATCAGCACACTTTGACAATGCTGGTTGGTTTATGTCATTGGGAAATAGGCCTTTGTACAGACATGGTTTTCCCAACAGTGATAGTGTATAGAGAGAGTGGATGACACATCAGGTGGCTGAATGCCAGGAATGGGGCCTGTGCTGTGCTGTGGCACTGGAGGATAAGATGGTCAGCAGAACTCAATGCTGTCTGCCTGCCACTGGGACAGGACGGCCTGTTGGAGTGGCTACTGTTTACCCATTCTTAGGTCTATGCACGGTTGCCATGGCGCTGGGCTGATTGCTCCTATGAATATTGCTCTTCCTTTTGAGGTCAGGGTACAATGCTGGCACAATTGGCCCTGGGCCATTGTCTCAGGACAACATGTAGAGATGTAGATTTTTGACCATCATAAATGTGACATGCACCTTAGCTATTACACAACATTTACCCTGGGATAATTGTAAATTAGGGACCCCTTTTTTTAGACTCAGGATGAGTCTAAGCTTGAGGAGCAAGCAGCAAGCACACAGAGTCGCCAAATGACTTCAGGTTAGTGACCCAAGTTGATGATCATAGTGAGATAGATGTTGACTCCCTCTTGCTCCAGCTGAAGCAGATGAAGGAGTTGGAACAGGAGAAGGACTCTCTGCTGGCTGGTCTGGAGGTGGTGGAGCGGGCTAGAGAGTGGTACCAGAACCAGATCCACAATGTCACAGAGAGACAGAGACACGTGGGCCAGAGCAACCACTGCACGGTAAGGACTGTTCATTAGGCAGCAAACAGAAGAAAACAAACTGAAACAGGGAGGGACTACCTCCTGGACTTGTCCATTTTCATTTTAAAAATGAATATGTCCCAAGGGCCTCCGAAGAGGCACAGCGGTCTAATGCACTACATCACAGTGCTAGAGGTGTCACTACAGACCTGGGTTCCATCCCAGGTTGTATCACAACCGGCCGTGATCGGGAGTCCCATAGGATGACGCACAATTGGCCCAGCATTGTCCGGGTTAGGGGAGGGTTTGGCTGGGGGGGCTATACTTGGCTCATCGTGCTCTAGTGACTCCTTGTGGCGGGCCGGGCGCCTGCAGGCTGACCTCGGTTGTCAGTTGGACGGTGTTTCCTCTGACACATTGGTGTGGCTGGCTTCCGGGTTAAGCGTGTGGGTGTCATGAATTGTGGTTTAGCGGGTCAAGTTTCAGAGGATTCATGCCTCAACCTTTGCCTCCTGAGCCCGTTGGGGAGTTGCAGCGATGAGACAAGATCTAAATTGTGCGGGGAAAAGGGAGTAAAAATATATATATATATATATATACTGTATATATATATATTTTTTTTTAAATTACAAGTAAAAAAATATGAATATGTCCTAATGAAGATGACCCAGGTCATGTACAGTATAATGCAGTACAATAGGTATGGATAATATATAAATGATCTGAAACTGTCTAGTTCTTACTGTCTCTCTTTCTCTCTCCCACCAGGATTTCTTCACAGAATCCCAGAATCAAAGTCGCATGGATGTTCTGCTTCCCAAGCTGCAGGAAGCTAACCGCTGCCTTAATGACCTCATTTCCTGCTCTGGAATGGTGAATATTGATGATTCACCTTGAAAGAAGACATATTACCTGACTGTGTGTAACTCAGCCTCCTCACTGCCCTATGAGGAATGGTTGTCTCATATAATTGTGCAATTTCTAAGTTCAATTTCTAAGTTCAATTTCTAAGTTCAATTTCTAAGTTCAATTTCTAAGTTCAGTTTCTAAGTTCAAGTTCCAGTAAGAGGAAAACTCTTACTGAAATCCTCTCAGTGGCAATTATATGTTGAAAGTTCTTTCTATGTTTTAGACAGAGAGTATAGTCAACCCTAAACACTGGAGTCTTTACTGAAACATGGTAAATAATGGTGAATAATGTATTTCTCTCTCTCCCTCTTAGCAGTCTTTCCCATTCTCTGGCACCCAGCCCACAGCAATCTCCTCCAGCTCCCAGCCTCCTGCCACTGCCCCACCACAAGCCATTCAGAGACTGAAGGACCAGAACCGCCTTCTCACCCAGGTAAACTGAAGATACTGTTAGATGTCAATTAAATGTACTGTATATACTGTATTTGTATCCGTCCCCACTGTCCCTCTATGATCGTCTAACCTCTACCTATCTCTTCTCTTCTCTCTGCTGCATCGAAGCTCTGTATGTACACTCCTTAAATGCACAATAAAAGCTTGTTTAAACTCTCTTCTCCCCGGTCCATGTCTCCCCTCCTCATTTCCTCCTCTACCACTCCTCCTCTCTCCATCCCTCCATCCCTCTCTACCCTGGTGCAGGAGGTGACTGATAAGAGTGAGCGCATCACTCAGCTGGAGCAGGAGAAGTCTGCTCTGATCAAACAGCTGTTTGAGGCTCGCGCCCGGAGCACGCATGACAGCAGTACCATGGACTCCACCTTCATCTGAATACAGACACCATAATACAACTGTAGTGGTCTCCAGCTCTATCTGACCCCCCTCCACTCACAACAAGACAACTGTATCAGACTCAACTCACCACTCCTGGCATGATGAAAGCACCTTGAACTTTGACCCCCCCACTTGACCACACCCTCTGGATCTCCCCAACTGACAACTCCAATAAATGGCCTGTACACTAATCTGGGCCGACCTCTCCCAGAGGAAAGAGACTCCCAAGTCCACCGTCCTCTGATACCTCACCCACTGGGCAGAAAGCCTGGAACACCATAGTCTAACCATTCCTAACTGGGACCTACCCAGGATTCTACTCCCCCTCGAAATACTCCAAGGATCTATTGTGATCCACTAGGATCCTACCTTATTGGACCAGACTTTACCAGACTTTCCAGACTTCCCTCCCATCACAGTATAAGCTATTTGATTGGACATCATGAACTAAATCTCAAACCCCTACATGGAGCTACTGGATCCCTGACAATCACCATGACAACAGCTCCTGTACAAATGCATTAGTTGGAGGGGTTCCATTGGACACACACCACACAAAATGTATTTCTTTTATGAAACATTTATTCCAGATACTTTGATCTCAGTCATACTTTGGTAGATATTTCTCCCCTTGTATTCCAATATATCCACTTGTGTATCTCAAACCTAATTGAAATGGTTGGTATGATGAGAAGCTGGGCTCTCCTGACCTGGAGGAGCTTACTGGTTTCTATAGAGCTTTTCCCATCCCTGGGCGCCGAAGACGTGGATGTCGATTAAGGCAGCCCCCGCACCTCTCTGATTCAGAGGGGTTGGGTTAAATGCGGAAGACACATTTCAGTTGAATACATTCAGTTGGACAACTGACTAGGTATCCCCCTTTCCCTAAGGATGACAACATGACTATATAGTATCTCATTTACTGATTGTCACTCTTTGTACCCTTAAGTGAGCCAAATACACATGATGTGAAGCACTAGTATATATAGTCTATTATAAACTGGGTGGTTTAAACCCTGAATGCTGATTGGCTGACAGCTATGGTATATCAAACCGATTATCACGGGTATGACAAAACATTTATTTGTACTGCTCTAATTACGTTGTTAACCAGTTTATAATAGCAATAAGACACCTTGGGGGTTGGTGGGGAGTTGGTGGTAAATGGCCAATATACCAAGGCTAAGGGCTATATCCAGGCACGCTTTGCGTCGTGCGTAAGAACAGCCCTTAGCCGTGGTATATTGTCCATATACCACACCCCCTTGGGCCTTATTGCTTAATTACCCATCATCTTAAGAGTATAACAGAAGCGGAGCATGTAACTGTTGTTTTGTTTCCCTTGAAGGGAATGTATTGAGAGCACTAGAAAAGTAACACGTCCTACAAGCCAAGGAGACCTAGTAGAGGAGAGGGTAGGAGAGAAGTTTGCACGTAGAAGAGACTTGAAGATGAGAAGGATTGGTATTTTCTGAATGTGTTTGAGCCCTGGTCCCTGGTGGCAGAGGGACCACTGGAACGGGACAGGGTTCAGAGAAGAGTAATGTTGGATTGGCTAGTGGGAAAAAAACGAGTCCTCCTTGGTTGATAGACTTCAAATGTAATGTAATGTGCTGTAATGATTCATGCGAGACTGGCTTTATAGTGCCACTTCCTCGCTGCCTTCCTACAGAGGTGTCTCAGAGTCTTTGTGTCAAAAATGAGTAATGCCATGTTAGTACAGGATGAACAGAATGTGCTTTGTGAGACCTGGTTCGCTGAGAGGTTAAAACCAAGCATAGGTACTGCTGCTCTTTCAATGCTGTGCTCATAATGGTCCCACCGAACCAGAATCTAAACCAGTGGCCTCATAAACCACATAGTCAACTGGGCCCATTCAATCTTGAATCCTCTTACATTTCTAATTGACAAGATGTTTTTTAGTGGCAGTAATTGCTATTTAACGCAACTATGTAATGATTTTGCAATGCAACTCTTATTAGGTACTGTTGTGATGTCTGCATATAAATACTCTCTGCTGTGACTGACTGCCTAGCTGTCTCCCCTGTTTGATTTTATGTCTTTGGTCTTGTGATTATCTTGCTTCACATTGCATGTTAGTGAATGCCTCGCTATCCTTTCCTCTTTCTATTTAAGTATTCCCACTTAACAGTAAAATGAACTTGACCATAAGGTGCTATAATCAGGCCCCCTTTTTATTTATCGTGTCGTGTTTCACCTTGGGATCACTTTGACTTCACTCTTCTATTCCTTTGTAATTACAGGGTCAATCCAGATGGCAGTCATCAGTGGTAGAGGGTTTTGAAGATTTGATATATTGCCTCTTGTTGCACAAAGTTTACTTGATTTAGAAAGAGGTCACCTCTATTCAGGGGGGTGTTATAGGATGTTGACTGAAAAGCTGTTGGGTGCAGATGTCTCCAAGTCATGTTTTACATGGCACAGTTGGGAGCCTAGACCTTTCATATTACTCCTCAATTAATATTCCAACCTCTTCTCCAGCACGGCAAACATTTAGAAAATGAAGTAAAATTGAAAAAAGACTTACTTTGGTTAAACAAATGTTTATATGGACAGCACACTGGGAAAAAATGACACATTTGTATTAATATTTGATTGAGTTGTCAGAAAACATGAATTCAAATCGAAATCAACCAAACCTTGTTGTTGATTTTGTAGTTGGAACCTGGGTTAAATTTAGAAATCGGAAACATCTATCAAAGAGCCATGTCGATGCAATGTTTACATTATTGGAACAACGTAGTCTCAAACAATGTTTACATTATGGGAACAACGTAGTCTCAAACAATGTTTACATTATGGGAACAACGTAGTCTCAAACAATGTTTACATTATGGGAACAACGTAGTCTCAAACAATGTTTACATTATGGGAACAACGTAGTCTCAAACAATGTTTACATTATGGGAACAACGTAGTCTCAAACAATGTTTGCCAGTGCGGGGTGTCTAAGGAAAATCTAGAATCTTAAAACTGCTGGTACACAAATGTCTGGATGTAAGTATGTCAGTGAGGAAGAGAACAGGTATTCCATGAGATGTGATGTGTTTCTCCTGCATGGTGGAGAGAGGTCTGTCTAGAGAGAGATTGACTGATACATCCTCATCTGATACACTTTGTTCCCCTTCTATTGTATAACTCCTTATGTCTGTTGTTGCTTGTTAATAGCACTATTACATAATCACACACATATACACTAGCACTGAAAGGTTATGACTGATTTTGTTTCCAAATTGTCCATTCTCATCAAATATAAAAGTCACCAGTGCCAAGTTGATAGACAGGTTGAGATGAATAACCTTTGATTGTGTGTTATTGTAACAGGAGGGATGGACAGACACACAGTGTAACTAACCAGAAGATCTGCCATGCTTAATGATCTGTCTATCAATAAGAATATCATTGAGAATATTAGGCACCACTTCCAGATTGCTAGAAGCTATATAGTCAACTCTCAGATAGAGATCTTTGTATCTTCTCTGTTGAGAAATAATACATGTGGCTTCTCTGACAGATCAATGACACCCATTGAAGTTGAGTAGGGGGCTCTTGCCTCACAGATAACCATCCGATTAGGAAATGCCCTACTACGTTCTCACTGTGTGACATAATTCATCCAATATTCATTTTGTACCCTTGGATTTTATTAGGTCAGATCCAGTGGAGGAGATTTTAATAATGAATATAATTCTGTTTGTCCTGGGCATATAATTCTCAGGAAAAACTTGATTGGAATTGGTGGAATGTCTTGCCAAAGTTTTAGAAATGGTGAGACAGCGGGGTTTATTCATTAGAGACATGAGTTTAAAATATATTATATATGTAGTAACTATAGAGCAAATTAACAATGAACATATGACATTCACATTTTGTATTGCTCTACATTTCACCAGCTTGAAATACAACAACAACAACCATGAACATTCCTAATTAATTACGATTATCTTAGAGTCCACTGATTCCACTTGAAGCATGAATTCCCACTAATTAAAATGGCACCCAAAGCAGCAACAACTAAGCATATTGAGTCAGAGACTCCAAGGGCAGTTTTCCTCTGCTGTTCATCTCTCTCTCAGAGACTAACTAAACAGAATGGCAATGGCATCCCAGGGGCATCATGTCGTCTGCATGACTGACTGCTGCATGGTGGGGTCGTGACTTTTACACAATGTACTGTCTGTGGGATAGGAGAAGCATGAAAACAATGTCTGGCATTATGTGTTCTTCAATTATGTGATTTCAGGTTGTCACTTTTCTCTAAGATACTTGCAAGAGAAAGGGATTTAACTCAACTAAATGGTATCTCCTTTAAACCTATCAGTTTCATTGCTGTCATTTTCATCAAAATTGGCAATCTAATGAGACATTTCCTGAAACGGAAACTGAAATTACAAGGAAATTACATGAAACAAAATCAGAATGGAATAATTCAAATGTATATGACATTTGAATGTGGGGACGTTTAAATGAACTTTGGTTAGATCTTTTGTCTGCTGATAAAAACAGAACCTGGTCTTGTGGCTGCAGGTGGAGCTCAGAGCCCCGGGCTGAAAGTGACACGTGTCTGGGAGTCTTCCCTTATATGAGCAAAATATGTCCTGTATGAACATAGAACTAATGTAGACACAACCTTGGATTCAGTCACGTTCAAGTTACGGTTCTTCCATAATTGTATGAAAATGAAGAAAGAACAATCTGTGCTCTGTAATTTGAGAGATCATCTGAAAGGTCAAACGAACTCTTTATGAGATCCGTTTCTGACATTAAGAGTAGGCTATTAGGAGCTATTCTATATATCTGCACAGATAACATGCCAAACAGCACATGCAGGCTATGCATCAAGGAGCCTTTTTCGCCAATGAAGCCAAACACAAAATCCTCACTGCCAATGTACTGTGTACACCACTGACAGTCATCACGGCTCACGGATCACAAAATAATGCATGTCATGCCCATGTAACAGATTACCCTTTGTTACACTGAATTTCAGAAGTGATCTTTTGGATTGTTACATCAGTTGTTTACCACCAAATTTCCGTCAGGCTCCAATGGCGTGTTGCATCATTGCCAATCAGTGTGAATGGCAATGGCTTCTCACGACACGTTCTCCAAACAAACCAATGGAACCATTGTACCCATACCTCTTTTTAAATGTATGATTATTACTATATTTATTATACTATAACTGTTTAATAAATGACAAAACAGTACTGTTACATAGTGTCTTAGCCATGCAAATGGCTTAGTGATGTGTGTACAGTGAGTTAACGGCCAAGCGTGCTATGGATGCCAGGGGAAACATTTTCCAGGTTTCCACACCCTTATCTTCATGTGGTGATTGGAGCGTCAGGATCCCCGTAGTGTTGGGTCATCGGTGAGGGGGTGTTCTCTACACCTTATTTTGAGGTGAGGGCTCAGTCCATACTCACACACTCACAGATGAACACAGATGAAGAATTAAGGAGGATGAGCAACAGTGGAGACACCACAGTGCAGACACCATACAGTGGAGACACCACAGAGCAGACACCATTCACTGCAACACAGAGCTGAACCAGCTGAAGACATACGGTTCCTTCAAACCAAAAGCCCTGTAACCAGTAAGTCTGTCTCTTTATTTTGCATAGACTGGGAGGTTCTCTCCATTCAAATGTTTTATTACCAAAAGCCCTGTAACCAGTAAGTCTGTCTCTTTATTTTGCATAGACTGGGAGGTTCTCTCCATTCAAATGTTTTATTACCAAAAGCCCTGTAACCAGTAAGTCTGTCTCCTTGTTTTGTATATACTGGGAGGTTCTCTCCATTCAAATGTTTTATTACCAAAAGCCCTGTAACCTACCAGAAAGTCTGTCTCTTTGTTTTGTATATACTGGGAGTTTCTGTCCATTCAAATATTTTCAGAAACCATCAATGGGCTTCTTATCAGTCGAGCTCCAGGTCAGGTGTCCAGAATGTAGACTATTATTAGAACAGAACAGAAGAACCAAAGTTTTAATTTATATTGTCAAGCATAGTATATGAGTCTGGGCTTTAGCTACCGTACATAGGAATATCTCCTAGGAAACAGAGTACATACGGCAAGTCTCAGTCTTTATTACGTGCCTAGAAACTAAAACGGGATGTACTCACAGTTTACGTTTAAACAGTGGTACATATTACAAACATGTGGCAAGGGGAATATATCAGACAACTAGATTCTGGAATTAGGCAACATGATTTCTTTTTTAAGACAGATATTAAGTCATGTTGATGTTATTCAGTGGGTAAAGAGAAAAATGAAGATGCTACAGGAAAGGTTGTTTTAAGTGTCAAACTAGCTGTTAAAGAAGTTGTGCTAAATCTGACAAGTTTGTATTATTTGTTTGTCCAGATATAGAGTTCTTGTTCGGTGTCCACTGAGTCTCCCACTAGTCCAGTCATCATGGAGGTGTTCTTCAACTCGTCTTTGCTCTTCATCTCACACAAACCATTCAACTCCAGCATAGGGGACAAGACTGTATATGAGCAGTGTGACGGCATGCCAGCCGTTCTTCTCTTCTACCTGGTGCTGCAGTTCATCAACATGTTCTTGGGGATCCCAGCCAATGTCATGGTGCTGTGGCTCCTGCACAAGAACAAGAGTGACTCCACCACCTCGGACATCTTCATTCTGCACCTGGCCATCCTGGACACCTTCTTCTGCCTCATCCCCCCTCTGGAGCTGGCCAACATAGTCTACCTGACCACCAGCAGCACCTGGTACGTGCTGCGCTTCTTCTACGGCGTCAAGGACTCCTCTCCACTCTTCCTGTCCTGCATCTGCCTGGACCGCTACATGGCCGTGCTCCACCCAATCACATTCACAGAGCTCAAGGACCGCAGCCACCGGCCCGTGCTTGCCGTCGTCGTGTGGATTGTCACGCTGGCCTACTCCACCGCCAAGTGCGTGGGCAACATCGTGAACTTTGACAAGGTCTTCACAGTCATGATCCTGGCATCATTCGCCTTCATGGTATTCTGTAATGTCGCCATCCTATGGGCCCTGAGGCAGTCTGGGCCGGGCCGTGACGAGATGCACCCTGTCAAGAAGAGAGCCTTTAAAATGGTCCTCATCATATTGGCAATCATTGTTTTGAACTACTTCCCTCCCGTGGCTCTGTTCCCCTTCCAGCAATACTTCTCCCCAGATGTATTCCAGTGCTACATCCACTACATTGCCTTTGGCTTCATGGACATTAGCAGCAGTATCCAACCTGTGCTTTACCTGTCAAAAGAGAAAATACTACCACAGAAACCTGGCTGCTGCTCTATCAGAAATACAGCCAACTCAGGATGATCCCTCAACACACATACTGTACTGGTAGAAGTCTGGTTATTATGGTGGGAAGTAGTTTTGGTCCAAAACGGAAAATGTGAGGACACAAGATGTTGGTAGACTACTAGTAGACAACTATTCTCAGATTTAAGGTGAAACTAAATTAGCATATGGGCAAAATGTTTTTTTTGTAACTTCCTTTATATCTTTGTTTTTACTTACTTCATGCTGCATATATGGGGATGGAAATGCCTTCGAGAAAATAAGCCTATCTAGAAAGTAAATGCAATAAAATGTTGAGCATACTCAGTTCTTTTAACATGTGTTTGTATGCCGATGTCATTTCATGTTACTTCTGTTGTATCAAAGGTGTGTAATGAATTAGTAACACAAATATTAACACATACTCTATCATGTCTTCGAGGATTATGCATTTGGTTGTCTGTATACCAACTGATTTGAATGCTGGTGTCAGATTGATAAAAGGTAAAAAATTAATTGTAGAAATATATACAACACTGTAGATAGAAACTTAGGAATGGAGGTATTTGGTTTTGATAAATTATTTTTAATTTCGACTAACAGCAGAATATATTCCATATTAAGGATAGATCCTCAGTAACAAGTCAATTTTTATGTATCATTTACCACAATACATCGGCCAATTAATTACACTTTGAATAATAAATAATTTCGAAAGTTTGGCATCATTCTTACCAAAATAATCCAATATTCTACCATAACATTCATGTCTTAAAAGTATGGCTTCTAAAACCATTAACTGTGAAAATTAGTGACATGTTCATAGATTAAATAAAATGGTTCGTCTCTAGGTAAAAGCCATTGCAACCAATCATTATTTACACCTTGCACAGCCTAAAATGCATGACACTCTTTTAAAGAAAATCAACATTTTGTTGATCGAGAATATGCCTTAAAAGCTATGTACAGTGTTAGAAAATAACATTACCGCTTTATACATAGAAAGTCTAACACAAATGACAATCATTACCATACTTCATTACTGGCAAGAATGGCTCTTAGGCTACATACACTCAAAGCTGTTTCCTGTCCTACTACTTGCGGATATCTAAGCTTGAGTTCTTGTGAAATTCAGCAGTGTTTCTACAACGTACTGATACATCAACCATAAATAGTCATATAGAGTGCACTGTAACACATACAGTAACATGACATAACAGTCTTAGTCTTCAGTCTTTATTTCCAGGTTATGGGGAACATCAGTCCCACTGGTACTGCTCTCATTCTCCTCAGTCCTCAGCTCCTCGGTCCTCAGCTCCTCAGCTCCATGAGTCTTCTGGTGCTTTTTGAGGGATGACTGGTCGGTGTAGGTCTTCCCACACTGGTCACAAGGGTAGACCTTCTCCTTGGTGTGGACCTGTTCGTGTCTCTTCAGATGGCCAGACCTACTGAAGCTCTTCCCACAGTAAGAGCAGCTGAAGAGTTTCTCCCCTGTATGAGTCCTCAGGTGCAGCTTGAGGCTGCTCGCCACACTGAACCTCTTACCACACTCTGAGCATGTGTACGGTTTCTCTCCTGTGTGCATCCGCTTGTGTATGGTGAGGTGGCCTGCCTGGCTGAAGGTCTTCTCACACAGGTCACAATGGTACGGCCTCTCCCCTGTATGAATCCTGTAATGTGTTTTCAAGTCCCCCATACCATTGAACCTCTTGCCACACTGTACACAGCAGTAAGGCTTCTCACCAGTGTGGATTCTTTGGTGTATCCTCAGGTTACCTGCGTTGCTGAAGGTTTTGGCGCACACAGTGCAACTGTATGGCCTCTCTCCTGTGTGAGTTCGTAAATGGACTTTAAGCTGGTTGTGTTCACTGAAGCGTTTCCCACAGTGTGGGCAGCAGTACGGTCTCTCTCCCGTATGAACACGCTTGTGTATCCTGAGCTGGCCCGGGTGACCGTAGTTCTTACCACAGAGGTCGCAGCTGAACGGTCTCTCTCCCGTGTGAGTGCGTTTGTGGGACTTGAGCAGGTCTGCTCGGCCAAAGCGTTTGCCGCAGTAGTTGCAGCAGTGGGCCTTCTCGCCACTATGAGTCCTCAGGTGGATGTTGAGGGATTGCACTCGACTAAATGTCTTCTCACACTGGGTGCAGTTGTAGAAGCCTTGTGCGTTTTTAGAGGACTCTGCAGAGTTCAAAGTGGGTAAAATATCCTCCCCACTCATCCCAGCAGGGTTAGATGCCATGTCAGGGTAGTATGTCAGGAAGGGGTCTTCTTCTGGTTCAGCCTCTCCAGTTACATTGTGACACAGCCTTCCCTCTGACTCAACAAAATGGCCGCACTCGTCTCCCATCTCCATGTGACTGTCAGACACTATGGTGACTTTGACTTCACTGTCGCTGTCTCTAGAGTCCACATCTGTGTCCAGTGGTGACTGAAGGTGTTCATCATACTCTTCAGGAATGATGTAATTCACCTCAGCACTCTCTGTCTTAATTTGCTTAGAAGCCAGGTTGAGAGGAGACGGGGGCTTTGAGAGGTCTATGGCGTAGTCATCCTCCATATCAGGTTCTGTCTTTATGTTTTTGAACATTAAGGCAGAAACGTTTTGGAGGCATTCTGGTTCCTGCTGAGTTGCTGCATCTGTAAAAGAGACAGACCCTCTGCTCTGAGGCATTTTGTCCTTCTGCTGTCTCCTGGAGCTCCTTCGCTCATCACCCTGTGTTTTGATTGGCTTCTGGGATTGGCCAACAACTGAATGGCTGGAACAGGTCTTCCTTGACAAGTCAGGGAGGTGAACAGCATCCTGGTTACTTCCAGGGTCTGTGCAAAACAAAACACATGTTTAAGTTTTTTTTTTAAAGTAAACTGTTATCCATGGTTTCAATGGGTGCCTGGAAAAGGACATGTAAACATGCAACAGAGTGAGGGTCAGCTTGGCTCGGTGGCCATATTGAGGGCGGCTTGTACCTCAAGTTTGGACAACAAAGGACAGTTAGGCCTACCTCGTCATTATGCAACCAGGTGTGCATCGATAGATGCACACATTTTTAAAACAACTGTGCATTATGTACATACCCTTAACTATCGAATCCTTGTTGTCTTGATCGTGCAACCTTTGTCTAAGATCTTCATTCTCAGTTTCAATTCTTTGTAATTTACCCTTGTACTCAGACAATGTCTGGTCCACTGACTCCAATATGTCACTCACTGTGGCTTTAAAAATCGCATTCAGAGACGACTCCAAGAATACTTTTAAATCTTTTGACTTGGCCATAGTTTGCTAATAAATAGCATACAAATAAACGATAAACATATTTTAAAACCTTCTAAACTATCTTACAAGATGGGTGTGTATGATGTTGCTGCCGTGTACGGAACAAAGCGAACCAGTAAACGTCGCGTGAAAGTGACGTCCCTTTCCTTCGTTTCGTTGTTCTCTTTCCGTAGTGCCTTTTTACCGCCTCCGCAGTTTAGGAGTACGCATAGCATGTGTGTTGGCCGTCTATTCAAGCGTAGTAGCCACCTGGCAGGCAGGTAAAGGTAGGTTTAATGTTCGTTAATATGACATGCATTTAGTGCATTCTGTCGAGGGGAGCTTGTAGGGGGTTGTTTGGTGATTTGACACGTGTTTACTGTTCAAGTAGCTAGTGTTCAAGAAGCATAGATCCAAGTTATACTACTTGTCACAACAACTAGCTCTTCATGTGGTGTCCTACTGTATGTAGTGCTACAAAACAACATCATTTAGGAAGTCAACACATGTAAAGTGCTTGTTTACCTTTATTGTTATTTTGAGGTTTACATGGAACAATCCTTATGAAAAAACAGAGGGAATGTTGTCTTGTCTTCTTCCTCTGTAAGTAGACATTGGGAATAGGGTCCAATGGCTTACATCGTTATTTGCTTAAAAGAATACCTGCTGTGTTCTGAGGCTCTACGAGTTCACTCCCTTGTGTCAGTCTGAGTTTCAGGAATGAAGTTCAGACACTCCCCTAACCTGTGTGGGTGCCTTTAGGCTGTGGGCAGAGGCCCAATGCTCTCAGGTGTCTTTGTGCGCTTTCTCTGACTGCCAATCACAATGTGCCTTTTCTTCCTTTTTGTTGCCTCTTTCAGCTCTCTCATTCCACTCCTCCTTCCCCTTCCCCTGTCTTTCCCAGGCATATCCGTGTTGCAGATGAGCAGAGAGTGGCGGAAGTCTGGGATCTGTTGCCTGGAGATGAGAGGTATCTGTCACAGAGGAGTGGATCAGGACTTGTGAGTTGCATGCGTCCTCTCTCTGTGACACCCCAGGCTAGCGCTGTCTGAGAGAGGCTGTAAGACTTGTTTGTTGTGGGTCTGTGTTGCAGCACCCAGATTGACAAGTCACTGGAGGGATTACGCCGTGTGCTGTAAGCCGTCTATCTACATGGCAATAAAGAGTTTTTTCCCCCCCAGACTGACTTAAAGCCCTACTAGCTAACTGATCATATGATACCCCTTGAGAAAACTTGAAAGGGTAAGTCGATATGCAAGTTTACTATGAAATTGGCAAGTGTTACTCTGTGAAACCTTGGTCGTTTTTAGGGACACTCTGGGGCGGCAGGGTAGCCTAGTGGTTAGAGCGTTGGACTAGTAACCAGAAGGTTGCAAGTTCAAATCCCCGAGCCGACAAGGTACAAATCTGTTGTTCTGCCCCTGAACAGGCAGTTAACCCACTGTTCCTAGGCTGTCATTCTTAACTGACTTGCCTAGTTAAATAAAGGTAAAATATATATTTATTTTTACTTTGTAGCTCTAACTGTGCATTTAATGTATTTTAGTTTTTAATGATCTTAGCCATGTTCTGCTATGTCTAGTTTCCAGACAACAGTAGTGCTTATTATCTAGAGTTTTTCCACGCATGAGTAATATACTGTATTTTAACCATGTTAGTCTGTTGGTATATATGTTTTCATTCAAGTTTGTGGTTTGATTTCTGCATATTTTTATGTGTCATGTAGCGGCTTTGGTTGTGTTGTTTAAGAGTCAATGTGGTTACAATCAGTTTGGAATCTCACTCTGATAGCCTGTGGGCTGCTTCAACACCTCTAGACTAGAGTTTCATGCAAAGTGTATGCTAATACAACAGTCCACTGGTAGGGGATACCAACAGATCCACATAATTACTGGGACATCCACAAGTTCATGTAATGGTTCATCAGCTGTGCTAAACCTTTGCCATTGTCTTCTTGTCGCTATTCCTTATACTTTCATTCCCTAATTTGGCTAAAATCTCTGTTTTATCAATGCACGTTTATTCCTCAACTTTAAAAATCTGAAATCTTAATCGCCAGCATCATTCAAATCTAAGTACACAGATTAGTGTTGTTATTACACCAAACAATAGATAGGCCTATATTGTGCCTGCAAGGGACTAATTAGATTTCAAGTGGAACCCATGACCTCCTGAATAGCTTCAAATATTATACCTAAGGAAAGTTGATTACTGTAAAGTGTTTTCTCCAGACTCCAATGTAAGAGTAAAAGAGTTGGTACAATACGTGTGGGTCTTTATACAATCTCAATGATCTGAAAATCTCAATCGCAAAAATTCAATGAGGAACTATGAGGTGCAGAAAGAACGTGTCCATTGATCATTCTAACTTTCTTCCACTCTTTGGTATTGGTAGATGCAGCGCCAGCCCAGCAGCCTGACAGGAAATGAGAAATGAGCACCCAAACAGGAAGTGTGGCCAAGCATTGTCCCGGATGTCGGTTGTGTGACGTGAGTAGACTATTGAAGAAAAGACTGAGAGAGTGACAGAGAGAAATGGAGTGAAAGTTTAAAATGGAGGGAATAGGTGTCCAGTATTTGAAAAATTTCCACATGAACCTACTTTTTATGACAGTGCAATTCTGAAGACTTGAGGCTTAAAATGAGGCTTCACATGAATCGTTACCAAAATGCTGTGTTTAAATCAGATAGTGTCCTTGGTATGGATCAACAACATACTACTGTATATCTTCACTGATATTTTCAGGGTCTGTCCATGGACAGTGACATACATTTACGTACATGACATGAATGTACATTGCGATAGCTCAGGTTCATGGTTAGCAGTAGACATGAATATTCATGGCATCTGTTCACACCCCAACCCTCTGGCTCTCAATCTCTCTCTCTATCTTTGCTCTCCACCTTTTCTCTCTCTCCCTCTCTCTCATTCGGAGAGAATACTCTTCTGTGGTCAGGAAGTAAATGCGCCTCTTTAATGTTTCAACAAAAGTCATTGCAAGGCGCGTCCGCCATGCCACGCCAAAAGAGAGTGCAGTAAACAGGGTTAATAAAATAAATGAACAGTGTTGGGTATACAGAAGTGAATGGTGAGTGTTGGCTTACGTTTTAATATGTTTTAGAGGCTCTTGGTTTGTTTGTCACTGAACCATGGCTGTTTGTGTGTGAGAGTGACATGAACCGCAACAGGTCTACATTTAGGGATTTTGTCTTTCTGTCAATTTAAAGAATGTTAATCTCACACCATAGTCCAGTTTTAGAAATTGTATACAATTTACTAATTTAAATGTCTTACTGTAAGAGTCTCAATATATTAGTCAGGTAGACAGTATTGGTGAGTAGATTTTAGACATGAGGCAGCAGACTGGTATTTTCTCTTGGATGTACTGCACCTGTTTAGATAGGCTTTCCTTTCATAGCTGCGCATAATATATATACCGTACCAGTCAAAAGTTTGGACACACCTACTCATTCAAGGGTTTTTCTTTATTTTTACTATTTTCTACATTGTAGAATAATAGTGAAGACATCAAAACTATGAAATAACACATATGGAATCATGTCGTAACCAAAAAGGTGTTAAACAAATCAAAATATATTTTATATTTGAGATATTTCAAAGTAGCCACCCTTTGACTTGATGACAGCTTTGCAAACTCTTGCCATTCTCTCAACTAGTTTCATGAGGAATGCTTTTCCAACAGTCTTGAAAGAGTTGCTTTTCTTTCACTCTGTGGTCCAACTCATTCCTAACCATCTCAATTGGGTTGAGGTCGGGTGATTGTGGAGGCCAGGTCATCTGATGCAGCACTCCATCACTCTCCTTCTTGGTCAAATAGCCCTTACCTCTCAACAGTTTTCTTAGTATTAGTCTATCTAGTAATTTCATAATCACCCAAGTTTGGTAGCCTATGCTGTTTGAGGCAACACTTTCTGGCCATGGCCATGGTTGTTCATGCGGTGGTCACAATATATCACTGATCAAATGTTCTCATGAGGTTCTCAAAGATTTTGTTACAGGGACAGACCTTTTTTCATGCAAATTGTTTTTGTATACAGCGTTTGATAATTGAAATATCAGCCTCAACTTCTAGAGTTGCTTTTTTCTTTCTGAAGGCTAATATGGGACAATTCTGGGGACAGCTCTAGACAGGGACAGGCCACCAAAATCAGGTACTCTCCCTGGAAATTGGGGACGTCTGGTCACCCTACTCTATAAACACTACTTTGGGAATTTATGAACAAGGAGTCAGTAGTTACTCTGGGGTTTGGATTCATGTGTGTTGTGTACCGGTAGTCATTTTGTTGTACATTAATGTTCTTGCTTACTAGGGCAGCACCCAAAGCTGTAACCAACCACAGGAGTCTACCATGACAGCATCATTGTGACCTAATTCCGAGATGGATAACCTGCCCTGCACAGAGTAATGAGACTGAACTAAGCTGAACCGTATCTCTCTGCTTAGGACTGAGTGAAGAGAGAGGTTATGGAGGAGGCTATGGTGTGCTCTCCTCTCCCAGACCTCAAGCAGCCAAACAGCCAGACATGCACCTCCTTGGAGCTCCTACCACCGAGCAGGCCCCTGGAGGAGGCTATTCGGTGGGGAGAGATGGAGAAGCAGGTGAATGAGGCCGACAGGGAGAAAGAGGACAACTCTCCTCAAACTGGAAGGATCTCTGAGGAGCCAGAGGAGCATTGGGACTCCATGACTTTACCCGTGTACCCCATTACCTGTCCCAGTGTCCTTCTGTCCTTTGCCACAGTGCAGTGGGACATGCCTGACCTTTCCCCTGACACACCCTTCCCCATGACTGACAATAGCTTGGCCGATGAGCTGGATTCCAGTGGAGCAGCCAGTCTGGACTGGACTGTGAACCCGCTGTCCCTTCACCACCACCACCAACAGCAGCAGCATCAATCCTGTGTGACAGGGATAAACATAGAGCTGTCTGTCCAGGAGAAGACAGAGAAGCACAATAGACCGGAACAGCAGTTGCCTCTGGACAGTAAAAACTCCCATCCGGTACGTCAGCCCAACAGGGAGGGACTGTGGTTTTGTGTCTGTTTGAGATGATAGCATTGGGTACAATGTGTGTGCGTGTGTGTGTTTGTCTGTCTGCGAGAGTGCAAGAGGAAGATCATATTTAGAGTGATAAATACCAATACTTCTGTGTTCATAGATACCAGTATTTAAGTTTCAGTCATAGGCGGAGAAGAGGTGGATGGAATATATACCGTTATACGTATCAGTCATCTGAGACCCAGGTCCCCTCTGTCTGAGTGCTGATCATCCCACGTCTTACTTAATCACAAGTTCTCCCCGGCCCGATGTTTATTGTTGACAGCTGCTGTTGCAATTCCAGGCATGTGACACACCGAGCCCAGATGTGGAGGCTTCAGCACAACAGCTATTTGAGGAACATGGTGAGTGCAGGCCCTAGTCATTGTTCACAAGCAAATCACAGGCTAACTCTTATGTTAGCAACGGTCATCGAAATTGTTAAAAGGTAAAAAAAAAAAAAAATGGATTCTATTAAATGCATGAGTTGGACAATAGATGAGGATGCTCCAAACTTATAGAATTAAAAAAATCCTAGCTTATATAACATTGTACTGGCACTGACAAAGAATGAAAGAAGTTTAGGCATTTTGGTGGGAATTCAGGTATTCAATTTAGAGTAGAATTTAACTTTTTTTATGCACTCATATATAGAAATGTTTTCTTATATCAGTTTAAAAAAATGCATTGTGATAAAATAAAGAAAACTATATGTGCCTCATTTGCATATACAGTACATTCGGAAAGTATTCAGACCACTTTACTTTTTAAAAACATTTTGTTACGTTACATCCTTATTTAAAAATAGATTTTCCTCATCAATCTACACACTATACCCCATAATGACAAAGCAAAAACAAGTTTTTAGACATTTTTGCAAATGTATTAAAAATAAAAAACTGAAATATCACATTTACATAAGTATTCAGACCTTATACTCAGTGCTTAGTTGAAGCACCTTTGGCAGCGATTACAGCCTTGAGTCTTCTTGGGTATTGCGCTACAAGCTTGGCACACTTGTATTCGGGGAGTTTCTCCCATTCTTTTCTGCAGATCCTCGAAGAGCTCTGTCAGGTTGGATGGGGAGCATCTCGCTGCACTGCTATTTTCAGGTCTCACCAGAGATGTTCGATCGGGTTCAAGTCCGGGCTCTGGCTGGGCCACTCAAGGAAATTCAGAAACTTGTCCCCGAAGCCACTCCTGTGTTGTCTTGGCTGGGTGCTTAGGGTTGTTGTCCTGTTGGAAGGTGAACCTTCTCCCTAGTCTGAGGTACTGAGTGTTCTGCAGCAGGTTTCCATCAATGGTCTCTCTGTACTTTGCTCCGTTCATCTTTTCCTCAATCCTGACTAGTCTACCAATCCCCGCCGCTGAAAAACATCCCCACAGCATGATGCTGCCACCACCATGCTTCACCGTAGGATGGTGCCAGGTTTTCTCCAGACATGATGCTTGGCATTCAGGCTAAATCTTGGTTTCATCAGACTAGAGAAGTTTGTTTCTCATGGTCTGAGAGTCTTTAGGTGCCTTTTGGCAAACTCCAAGTGGGCTGTCATGTGCCTTTTACTGAGGAATGGCTTCCGTCTAGCCACTCTACCATAAAGGCCTGATTGGTGGAGTTCTGCAGAGATGATTGTTCTTCTGGAAGGTTCTCCCATCTCCACAGAGCAACTATGGAGCTCTGTCAGAGTGACCATCGGGTTCTTGGTCACCTCCCTGACCAAGGCCCTTCTCCCCCGATTGCTCAGTTTGGGCAGGCGGCCAGCTCTAGGAAGAGTCTTGGTGGTTCCAAATTTCTTCCATTTAAGAATGATGGAGGCCACTGTGTTCTTGGGGACCTTCAATGCTGCCAACATTATTCCATTTTAAAATAAGGCTTTAACATAACATTGTGCCAGCAGAATACCAGCCTGCATCTCACTGCTGGCTTGCTTCTGAAGCTAAGCAGGGTTGGTCCTGGTCGGTCCCTGGATGGGAGACCAAATCTTGCTGGAAGTGGTGTTGGAACTCCAATAGGATCCACTCTTTCCTCTGGTCTACAGAAAATATCCCAATGCTCTGTGTAGGGTGCTGTCTTTCGGATGGGATATTTTACGGGTGTCCTGACTCTCTGTGGCCACTAAAGTTCCCATGGCACTTATCGTAAGAGTAGGAGTGTTAACCCTGGTGTCCTGGCTAAATTCCCAATCTGGCCCTCATGCCATCATGGTAACCTAATCATACCCAGCTTACAATTGGCTCATTCATCCTCTCCCCTGTAACTATTCCCCAGGTTGTTGCTGTAAATGAGAATGTGTTCTCCGTCAACTTATCTGGTTAATTCAATTAAAAAAAATAACAAGTGTGGAAAAAGTGAAGCGTCTGAATACTTTCCGAATGCACTGTATCCACTATTTGCATAAATTACTAAATGAATATAAAGGGGTGGAACAGGGCTGCAACCACTAAAAACTTGCCCTGTCACTAGTCTTATACCTGTCACTAGTCATATACCGGTCACTAGACTTATACCTGTCACTAGTCTTATACCTGTCACTAGTCATATACCGGTCACTAGACTTATACCTGTTACTAGTCTTATACCTGTCACTAGACTTATACCTGTTACAAGTCTTATACCTGTCACTAGTCTTATACCTGTCACTAGACTTATACCTGTCACTAGTCTTATACCTGTCACTAGTCTTATACCTGTCACTAGTCTTATACCTGTCACTAGACTTATACCTGTCACTAGTCTTATACCTGTCACTAGACGTATACTGTACCTGTCACTAGACTTATACCTGTCACTAGACTTATACCTGTCACTAGTCTTATACTTGTCACTAGACTTATACCTGTCACTAGACTTATACCTGTCACTAGTCTTATACCTGTCACTAGACTTATTCCTGTTACTAGGCTTATACCTGTGGCTAGACTGCCTCATGAATTATTCATTACTGTTGTTGTCATGTAACCTTGCCTAATTCAACAAGTGTGTCAAGAGAAGGATACTATGCAATTTAAAATAAAAAAACTCCTGGCTCTAGATTACACCTATCAATACATACTTTACATTATTTGCGAAATCAGACAAAATGTAATAATCCAAGTGTTCATTTTTGGAAATTGCTTTCATTTCAGAGCATTTAATTTGAAAAAATCAACACCCCATCAAAATCAAGTTATTTTTTTCCTCTGTCCTGTGACGAGACGGTGTGTGAGACGGTGTGTTAAGTCTCAGATGAAGCATTGTTTCAGATACAGTGGAAAGCCAATGTAATCCATTGAGCTCATTTCAGCCATTACCAGAGTGTGTTTGATGGGTAATTACCAAAGTTTCCGCAGTCGTTACGTTAAGAGAAAAAAACAATGGCACAAGCAAGAGTAGGAAAGAGTCAACTGAGTAAAATGAAAGCAATCAATCCAGCGAGATGAGTTAAGTGACAAGTGGATTTTGCACCCCCTAAACACAGGAAATATATGGCTGAAAAGGAGAGATCCTTAGGTGGGCAGGGCATGTGCGTTGCCACTTATATTAGCACACAGCTTGCATTTTTCCAAACACTGATCATTCCAACCCAATTTGAATGTTGTACAGTTTATTGAACAATTTTTGACATATTCTGATAGATGCTACCATTTCAAATGCTTTTGACTTCTCGTGCCACTTTTACATCATAAAGTACCGAGTGACTTGGTCAATGTTAATATGGGTATCTCTGTGTTCAGACTCTCTTTCAGAAAGCTCTCGGCGGCAGGAGACAGAGAAAGAGATGGGACAGCCTGTGACAGAAGATACTATCCCACCCTCTGACAGAGCTCCTAGCCCTGTACAGACAGGAGAGTCAGAGACTGGGCAGGATAGTGAGAGTCTAGACTCTGTACTGGGAGAGGAACAGGAACAGACTAGCATAGTGCTAACAATAACGATCAATTCAGAGCAAGGATCAAGTTCTGCGAACTATGAGGAGAAGGAACAGGCTGTAACTAATTTAGTTTATAATGGAGATTGTGACGAGCAGACAGAACAGACCGAGCAGTCAGAGGGGAGGGAACAGTCAGATAGGGAGCTGGAATCCGAGACTATAGAACTCGTAGAGCACCTGTTTGAGCCAGCTGAACTGAAAGAACAGTCAGAACTCACAGAGAAGTCTGAACACAGTTGGCAGTCAGAGCCTAACCACACAAAACAGAGTGAATACAAAGACAACACCAAGACAACAGAGCAGCCAGAAGAGTCTGAGCAACTTGTAGAGTCCGACCAGGTAGAGCATTCAAATCAGTTAGGGGAGGAAGAACAGCAAACTGAAGAGACCCGTTTACAACAGGCAGAACAATCAGACAAGATAGACCAGTCAGAGTCAGAGCAGACAGAATGTTTAGAATCAAAACAATTGCAACAGACACAACATTCTCAACAAACAGTGCACTCAGAGCAGACAGAATTTTCAGTGCAGACGGAACCACAGACAGAACCATCGCGGGAGATGGAACACTCAGAAGATTCTGACCAGTCAAAACAATCAGGGGAGACGGAACAGTCAGAGCAGACGGAACAGTCAGATCAGACAGATAACAAACCAGTACATTCAAAGCAGTTAGATCTATGTTTCCATTGCACAGAGGAACTTGAACAGTCAGACCATACAGAAGAACAGAAACAGTCAGAGATTGAACAGCCAGCGCAGACTGAACTGACTGAGTTGACAGAAGAGGATGCGCAAACAGAGCATTCCAAGCAGGTAGAAGAATTGGAACCAAAAGAGTATAAAGAGGATTCATGTTTGCCGCCCAGGGAAGGAAGTTTAGAGCAACTGGAGTCTCAGGTACAGCAAACAGAGGCCTCAGAACCAGTGGTGGTCCATATGAATGGTGGAGTTTTGGACAGGGAGAAGGCCTGCAGGCTGGCTGAAAGACTCTACAGGCTGGATGGGATCCACAAGACAGATGTGGTCAAACACCTAGACAAAGAGTAAGAACTAAAGGCTGCAAAACATGGAGTGACCAAACATTACATTACATGGTTCTTATGCAGTAGTAACTATCAGGGTAATGATCTAGTAAGTACGTTCAGAGTTTCTTTCGCAGAAGATGTCACCTTGAATCATGCACTTGACCTGTCCTTGTTTCCCTGCTCCTCTCTAATTCAGCAATGGCTTTAGCCAAGCTGTTGGGCAGGAGTACCTCAAGTTCTTTGACTTCACCGGTCAGAGTCTAGACCAAGGCCTGAGGTAAGTCCTTCACACGTCCTAATGAGATTTCTCCTAGTTCACTATAATAGTAACAAGTAATGCTCTTAAATTATCATATTCCGTTGATAAATCATTCTCTACTTCCTCTATTTTGCCCTCCTCTCCCAGGTCTTTCCTGAGGGTGGTGGTGCTGATCGGTGAGACCCAGGAGAGAGAGCGAGTACTGCAGCATTTCTCCTGCCGCTTCCAGCAGTGCAACCCTCACACCTTCTCCTCTTCAGGAGAAGTACTCACACTCACCTGTGCTGTGATGCTTCTGAACTCTGATCTGCATGGACAGGTGAGTCCCCACTGCAGTGATGAAATACTGTGGCAAACATGTAGATATTTAGGCCTTTCACTGTAAGGAAATGGTTGTGTGGGTTGTGGGATATGTACACATTTAAACATAATGTTTTTGTGTCTGTCCTCAGAATGTGGGTAAAGCCATGTCTGTGTCCAGCTTCGTGTCCAACCTGGATGGGATGAATGAGGGTGAGAACTTCAGCAAGGAGCTGTTAAAGGTAAGATTACACTCCTCATTCTACACCTACTCAATATTTCAGTAGAGACTGTTAAGTGTCCTTATGTAAGACTTAAGTGTCCTTCCAGTGTCCTTCTTTCAGTGTCCTCTTGTCTCTTTCTCAGGCTCTCTACAACACCATTAAGAATGAGCCTCTGGAATGGGCAGTGTAAGTAGTCTGACTTAAGAACAAGGAAATGGGTATCATTATTCTAAATTATTTACCACCAGCTGTTCAGTATCACAGTATTCTGTTACTTTCCCCAATAGATTTTGATTTTGTTTCACTTCTCACCTTTCATATTTTAATTCTTATTTTATTTAATCCCCATTGCTTCTTCATTTCTCCCCTCATCTCTCTATATGCCCTGTGCAGTGATGAGAAGGAACTGAAGAGCTCCATGCTGTTGGTGGAGGACGCTAAAGAGGACGCACCCTTGCGCTCCAAGAGCAACCCGTTCCAAGATGTGCCTCATGACAAGAAGGCCACAGTGTTCAAACAGGGCTTTCTCAAACGCAAGGCCCACGCTGACATCGATGGCAAACGCAGTGAGTTAGATTGTGACACTGTTTGCACAAAAACATAGGAACTAAAATGTCAGGGCAATAAACCATGTACAAGAGCATCATAGTGTTTTGATTAATCTTTTGATGATTCATCAGTCTGACTAAATGATTTAGTGTGTGAGTGTGTTTGAGAAGCATCCTTTGACCTCAGGAGTGATGTAATGTAACTGTGTGTGACAGCTCCTTGGGGGAAGAGAAGCTGGAAGACCTTCTATGGAGTGCTGAAGGGAATGGTCCTCTACTTACAGAAGGTTAGTCTCCTCCTCTTTCTTGTCAACTCCTCCTTTTCCATACTTACCATTGAACAGCCTCTTGATAATGTCCAGGATGCCTTTCACACTAACCCCTCACTGCTAGTTACCTTGTCCACCCCCCCCCCCCCCCCCCCCCCCCCCCTCCCCAGGATGAGTATAATATGGAGTGGCAGAGTACAGAGGAGGTGGTCAGTGTGCACCATGCCCTGGCAGAGCAGGCAGCAGACTACACTAAGAGACCACATGTCTTCCGTCTGCAGACTGCCGACTGGAGGGTCTTCCTCTTCCAGGCCTCGTGAGTCTAGTGTGTGTGTGTATGTGTGTGTGTGTGTGTGTGTGTGTGTGTGTGTGTGTGTGTGTGGTAGTGTCAAAGAGAGACAAGAACTATATCTATGTAGTATTGGAATTGTGAATGTACGTTTGTTATACATGAGACTAATGTGTTTGATGGTGTGAAGGAACAAACAAATGAATCAGGATGCAACAGTCCGGTAATCGCATGACTTTGCCTTTAATTCACATGATATGTTCTTATACGGTATATAAAACTAATTAGACATATGTTTATGTTCATATGTATATTCTATGTACATGGACCCATTGTCGTCCTTCAGCTCCACAGCAGAGATGAGTTCATGGATCAGCCGTATTAACCTGGTGTCAGCCCTGCACTCTTCTCCTCCCTTCCCTGCTGCCGTGGGCTCTCAGAGGAGGTTCTGCAGACCCATCCTGCCTGCCTCCCAGTCTGCTCACACACTGGTACTGTACTCACCACACACTTTCACACTCTTGGTTTACTCCCCATAGTCCCTGTCTCTTTGTTTTCCAATCTAATGCATTGTTTTCATCTTTGTAAATTGTGATATTTAGTGGTCTAGTAGTACGTTGTGACTGTTATGTACTATAGTTGTGCTGAGGCAAGTCGGTTCATCTGATCCTATATCTGTGGTTAGGGACACCTTGTACCTAGTGTGTTGTGAGCCTGTTCACTGAGCCTGGCTCTCTGCTGCCCCCTGCAGGAGAGACAGCTGCAGTCCCATGCTCGCATGCTGCTGTCCTTCCAGGAGGACCTGGCCTACCTGCAGCAGAGTCTCCCTGAGAGCCGCAGGGCCAAGGCCAAGGAGCTGGAGGAACACCGTGTCAGAGAGGAGTACCTGCAGCATGAGGTGTGTGAGAGGACGATGAGTCTGCGTGGTGTGTGGGTATGGGTTTGTGTGTGTGTGAGTATGTTCTTGTTTGGTCTTTAACTCACAGTCCCTCTCACCCCACCTCTCCCTACAGAAATGTCGCTACGAGGCCTACATCCAGATGCTGGAGGTCTGGAAGGGTTTGAATCAGTCAGTCGACACTGAGGTGGGAACCAGCGAGCTCAGCCTGTTTGACAGAGCTGTGTGTAAGGACACAGTGGATGAAGAGGGAGAGGAGGGAACCCTGAAGAAGTCCCACTCCAGCCCCTCCCTGGATGTGGAGATGGCCTTGCCCCACGTGGTCAAAGTCAAACGCAACATCTCGGAAAGACGGACCTATCGCAAGATCGTCATACCTCGACGCAACCGGGACATATGAGAAAAGGTGCCCAAAAGGGATTAAAATATGACTCTTACCATGAGTTTTTAAAGGGCTCCTTTGAGGACATAGACACAATGTGTTACTTCTAAGCACTGTCCTTTTCGTTTTCATTTTCAGCAAGAAAGCAAAAGTCATCAAAACAGAATTAATCAATCTCAGGGATCTTGCTTGTGTCATTTTCTTTGTTATATTTGCTTTACATAAAAGTATTTAATTAATATTTGTGCACTTTCTATTGAACAAAATGAATTAAACCTCAGAAGTCAATGCTCCCTGCTGAGACAGGTCAAGAAGAGTGATCATGTTTGTCTCTGAATGATTTAATTCCCTTTAAAATGCACATGAACATACCTACCCCTCTGAATTTCCTGTGATATGTTGAGATTCGTGTTTATTTCTATTAGAAATGTGTCTCTGCAGTTACAAAATGTTACTTGTCTGCGCCATATGGTCTATGTATGCAGTGTGCAATTGTAACCTCAAGAGGGTGCTATACAACAACATATTACACATGAAGGCATGTACAGTTTGAAAAATCATCAAAATTATGTCAATATGCTCATTTTAGTTCTTGTATCTTTTATGTCATTTCATATAAACATATTTGGATTGCATCTCCATGAAAGACTAACACTACCATAATATTACACTATAAGTATCACAATTATTTTCTGAGAACAGAGAAGATTATGACAGTTAATTTATTTCAATCCCAATTAGCCTTTTTGAGTTTAGTTCAATTATCCATCCCGATTCATTGAGCCGGCCAGTCACATATCCCCTTGTGGTAATAGGAATGGCATAAAGGGAATTAATAGCAGACAAAGACAACTTTTTGATCTCTCTTGGTGGCACATGGAGGAGTTCTGGGCCGTTTTGTTCTCTTTCAGAGTGACATCTTCAGCCGCGGTCAACCTGGAGTGTCTCAATAAAGAACAGGATGTTTCAGAAGACCCCCACATTGCTCCTTAATGTCACTGTTGTGGATGACACACAGGAATGTGATGTGACAGTAAGGAACACAGTTAGGGGTACAGACAATACAGATGGGGCTAACCTTGTCTCACTGGGCTGGTCTCTTCAGGATCAAGATTGGTAGCTTTAACAGGAACATACAGGAACATTTATCATTCATAAATAAATGATACATTCATCATTTTATTGGGAACCAACTACTAGGGCCCAGAGTTTTTCTTGTTCAGGTCACTTGGTAAGGATAAAGGAGGGACCCTTCTTATGAGACATGGGTTCATCAAATATGTCATTTTATGATATTGCTGATACAGGACCTGGGTTAATGTGATAATGCTTATGTGTATGTATTTTCTGTGACAATAGTTCCTATTCCTTTATTTTAATAACAACAGACTATTAAGATGAAGTCAGACTCTAAAGATGTGGATGATTGATTGAGCAAATGATTGGCAGGAGCATCAGGCCATGGCAATGCTCCAGGTGTGTCTGCCTGATAAACTGAAAAGACGCCATCTTGGAAAACCTTCATGTTATTGGTCTGTTGTACATGAATTGTAACAGTAGGAGAAATCCAAAATCCTGCTGTTCTGGGACAATGTTAACCTGTTAAACACATGAGACCTCATTTATCAATCATGCATAGGCACAAATCTAGGTGTAAATCATGGGTGGGATTATTTCGACGCAAAGAGTGAGATTTATCAATATGACTGGTTGATTGAGAGTGTGCGTAGATTTACACACAGCCATGACCATGCATACGCACAGGGCCAGTGGTGGGAATAAGGGAACTCCTTGTCAAGAGTAGAATTGGGAAAATGTATGTTGAAAATGTGTGAAATTGTGAGAGTAATAATTAAATAAATGTTCGATTTCATAGTATTTCCATTGTGAATTCATGCAAAATATCTTGACATGCGGTAGCCTATAATTTGACCACATCAGTGCATTTATTACGATAATCCATATAAAGTAGTCATTTGTTAAATTAGAGGTACGTGTGAAAGTGAAGTTATTGTTGAAATACTATAGAAGACAGATAATGGGAAATGGAATGAGGAATGGCTTGCTCCGTTTGAAGATTTGGCCCACGCTGCATTTCTCCGAGAGCACGTTTTTAGAGACAGGTGGGACTTTTTCTGCAGAAAGTACAGATTGGATCATCCGATATCATGTCTCAAAACCAATGTTATAGGATTTTTGAGGATTTAAGACCTACTTTAAAAAGACAAACACATGCTATTCCGGTTCACATCCAAGTCTTTTCTGCCAAACTAACCCTGATTCAGATGACCACCCTATCCATGCTAGGAGACGTAATTTATAGGTCGGCAGGTAAGGGTGCTCTCAAGCGGCTAGATATCCTTTACCATTCGGCCATCAGATTTGCCACCAAAGCTCCTTATAGGACACATCACTGCACTCTATACTCCTCTGTAAACTGGTCATCTCTGTATAGCCGTCGCAAGACCCACTGGTTGGTGCTTATTTATAAAACCCTCTTAGGCCTCACTCCCCCCTATCTGAGATATCTACTGCAGCCCTCATCCTCCACATACAACACTCGTTCTGCCAGTCACATTCTGTTAAAGGTCCCCAGAGCACACACATCCCTGGGTCGCTCCTCTTTTCAGTTTGCTTCAGCTAATGACTGGAACGAGCTGCAAAAACACTCAAACTGGACAGTTTTATCTCCATCTTTTCATTCAAAGACTCAATCATGGACACTCTTACTGACAGTTGTGGCTGCTTCACCTGATGTATTGGTGTCTACCTTCTTGCCCTTTATGTTGTTGTCTTTGCCCAATAATGTTTACACCATGTTTTGCGCTGCTACCATGTTGTGCCGCTGTCATGTCGTGTTGCTACCATGTTGTTGTCATGTGTTGCTGCCATGCTATGTTGTTGTCTTAGGTCTCTCTTTATGTAGTGTTGTAGTGTCTCTCTTGTTGTGATATGTGTTTTGGCCTATTATTTTATTTTTAACCCCAGCACCGTCCCCGCAGGAGGCCTTTTGCCTTTTGGTAGGCCGTCATTGTAAATAAGAATTTATTCTTAACTGACTTGACTAGTTAAATAAAGGTTAAAGAAATAAAATCCACCCTCGTGTTTTTGGCAAGAGCTTTCAGTGGGAGCTTTCCGATTGGCATCTCACAGCCCTCGGAGCCAATGTTTTGGATGCAATCATCAGCAAAACTAACAGTAACACATACAATTTCCATACAGAATCACACAACATGTTGAAGTCAAGATGCGTTTCTTTGCCATGATGCCATCAATTGGTTCCCAAATACAAACAGAGCAATAGACGGCACTCACATCGCCATGAAATCACCATCCCAAAACAATTTCAACTATGTGAAAAGGAAAGGCTTCCACTCTTTATGTGCAGGTGATAGAAAGATTTGATGCGGAAAAGCTGCTGCTGAATGTGGTGGCCAGGTGGAACGCACAACTCGTTCATTCTGCAGAACAGCAATGTTGGCCTATACACCTACAGCTGCAACCTGGTCTTAGAGCATTTCATATTATTCTGTACATAAATCCAATACTCTCCATTTAGAACGATATGTTACGTTTCATATGGTATGTATTCATTTGTGGATGTCGATCACCCATTTCATGTGATATGTTACGAATTACTATTAGTATAATGTTACGAATTTGCAAAACATACAATTGTTACGAATTTGCAAAATGTGCTATATGTTAAGAATTCTAGCTAGGTGGGTAACGTTAGGTAGCTGGCTAGCGTTAGCTAGGCTAGGGGTTAGGGTTAGAGGTAAGATTAAGGTTATGGTTAATTTTTGGAATTAGGTTAAAGGGGTACTGTTATGGTTAAGGTTAGCTAAAAGAGTCAGGGTTATGGGAAGGGTTAGTTAAAAGGGTTAAGGTTAGGGGAAGGGTTAGCTAACATGCTAAGTAGTTGCAAAGTAGCTAAAAAGTTGTTATTTAGCTACAATTTGAAAGTTGTACGTTATGAGATTTGAACTCGCAACCTTTGGGTTGCTAGACGTTTGCGTCATATGTCCACCCAACCACCATACTTTAGTTTTTGCCTTAAGTAACAATCTGTCTTACGTAATCATACCAAACATAACATATTTTACTAATTTGAGTGTCCTGGATTTACATTTACTATGTTAAGTCTAGTCTATGAGACCAGGCTGGCCTAAAGGAGGGGGCTGTTGAGGATGGATGGCTGTGGAGTGTTGCTACTCATTTGCCTATTAATTTGTCCTGATGGTCCTCTCTTTGTAGCTATGTTTTTATTTTCACTGGTCAAGCCACAACTGAGCGAGCCAAATAACACCTTTTGGTTACACTCAATTTCGGACACTTGCACCTCTATTTCATCCCCCCCCCCCCCCCCCCCCCCCCCCCCCCCCCCCATGGTTGTGCCATTGTATTTCATGGTACGGCATTGTATATACTCTACAGGCTTTAAAGGGATGCTTTTGACCATATATGGTTAATTAGGAGGGTTTCGAAATACAAACATCCAAGGTACTGCAAGAGCACTGAGGCTGAGAACAAATTGGAATTTATCAATAGTTATCTCCTACTGGTGTGCATATGACGCTGGTAGGATTGTTTGATAAATCACACTTTTGAGGCATATGACCATTCTAAATTCAGTTCTAAGTAGAATCGTTTCTATGCAATATTGATAAATGAGGCCCATGGACTTTAATACATTCACATATGGTTTCTTCTTAATGCATGCAGGGAAGAAATTGCAGTGCATACTTTGGCTTTCATCAATGGATGGGTCTTGACCCAGGCTTTATGCATGGCCTCTGGACCATGACAGCAGCAGTGGTGCTGGGTTGGAGTGCCATCTTGCTCCGCTCCACACAAAGAGTGGCCATGGCAGTGAGGCAGGCAGGACTCAGGCTTGCATTAGCAGAGGTTAGGGCCATACTTCAGATGGAAAGGTCCTGTTTTTGTTCCGCCTTCTACTCCCCCATTCTGTGGACTGGAGAGCTTTGTGGCGCTCTGTCAGGGCTGGTTGGGTAATTAAAAAGGCCAAGCCAGAGTTGTGATCATTAGGGGCTTGTCCAACGGTTGCATTGGGCAGCAGGCTCAAAATAAGCCCCTCCATGCATAAGGTGTGACACATGCACACAAACACTCGTCCTGTTCTGAACGCCATATAACATTCCAAAAGCTCTAATATAGACACACACACACTGTATGTGTCCCTTTGCTTCCCTTTCTCCGTCTGTCTCCTGCCTCTGCACTATGTCCCTCCCGACACACATTGTCCATCTGGTGCTGACGCCTCCCACGCTCTACTTGTTACTTTTTATCTTTTATCCACACTAACCCTTTATTTCCCGCTCTCGCACCCCTCTGTATTCGATTTAGCTTTTAACTCCCTCTACCTCGCCCCCTCCTCTTTTATATTCTTGGTCTTTCAGTCGCTCCACTCTTGACTGCTGGCGTCGTGGCGTGGCTTTCTCTGTGGTCCAGCTCTTGAATTCTCTCTTTCTCCTTGTGATCTTTTCAGGAGTCTCTTTTCCACTTGGAACCTGGTCCCCCCTTCACTGAACCACTCTGTCAGCTCCCTCTATTCCACTTGAGGTAGAGAGTCTCTAGTGCGCGTCTCGACCCCTGGACTGGAACACACACACACACACAAGGAGCAAGAGAAAAGGTGCTCAATTTCATAGTTATGCTGTTTCCTTAAGTAACTCTATTGTTGATCCATTTTATTGTTTCATTTCAGTAGATTCATGTTCACCATCGTATTTCCTATTGCTCTCCTCCTGTTTTCTTTTGTCTCTGTCATAGGTGACCAGATGAGAGGGCACAGAGGCTGGAAGTACAGAAATAGTACTGGCTACATCTATCCTTTTCTTATTCCTGGACAACACTCTATATGTTGTTTTTCCCCTTTTAGACTCACAGACCCGACATATTTATTTTACATGCTAAGCAGACCCAGGCCGAACATGAATAACACTTCGATGTTCTACTCTTTCCTCCATACCCTTTAGAATGAAGGCCTTTGTACCCGTGGAGTCTCTCACTGGAACAGCTAAGGTAAAGTGCCTGGCTTAAGGGCATTTCAATGCATGACCTAACTTTGCCCTCTCCACTTCCACACACTCCTGCCTGTGACAACACTCCCTGGGCAGGGATTCAGTGCTTCTCAGACACACTAGCTGCAGACAAACATAACGATACATAGCGTTTAAAGGCAGCAGGATGCTGCCGTTAGAGCTCTTCATCTGGGAAGGCAGGACCAACACTGAATATATGTTGACTGTGTTTTTCTTTTCAATCTAAGCTTGACTGATCTTTAATCAGTAGTTGTGATGGAGTTTAATCTTGGTGTTATTCATGATAGATCTACAATAGTACTTTATAGCAAATGACATGTTGAGTGTGAGGAAAGTATGTTTTGAAGAGTCTGATGGAGATACCAGTGTTGGTCTTGGTTGACTCTGTCCCCATGTCCAGAGTTCAGGACTCTCCCTCGGGGCAGTACCTGATACCTGGCAGATTTTATCCAGGTGGGTGTATATAGGTGCGTGTGTGTTTGGGTCCGGAAGGTGTGTGCTTTGAAAGGTGCGTTTCTCTTGATGTCTCCAGTCAATAGTGCTTCCTGCCCTCAGGGCTGTGTGCTAATAGGCCAGTCAAACAGAGGGCACCTGTCTTTCACCTCCGATCCTACCACAGGCTCACAGAGACTGTCTGTTTGGCCACTTCTTTCCTGTTTGACCACTGCAATTGTTTTATGTCCTTCTATGGTTTAATGGACCGATGAGATCCTTAAAGTTGCTGAGGGTGTTTATTATAAATGTTTGAGGGAGCAGAACTGTTTACATCTGTACAATTGAAAGTAGAACTCATATTCAAATATGTTGATTGGTAATCACATAAGCTTTTCTTAGGTTGATTCTGACAAAGAGGAAATATGGTGACGTCATAAAGACCATTCAGAATTGGTATAAAAATGTCATTCCAGGACAATGAGCTCATTTTAAATAGTTCCAATTATTCACGTTGGTTTGAAAGAGGGGGAACCTTTATGTAACAGACCAACAGGGCTCACATTAATGAACGCAGCGCCATCCAAATCAATAAATTAAGGTGATGTGTTCACTCACACAGTCTGGGTTAAGTGCTTTTCTCCAAGCCACAAAGCCTGTCCTCACAAAGGCGTCCGGCAGACAAGAGACCCTCAGCGCAACCTTGCAGCCTCGCCATTCACAGTTTAAAACAACAGCAGCCTGTGTTTCATTTAGGCAGACAAATATTGTCTTGTGCACAATGCTTATTTGCGAGTCTGAGTTGGTTCACCAGTGTCTCAGGCCCAGAGATAAGTGGTGAAGTTTCCAGTTGACTGGCGCGGGACAACTCTGACCCGTCATTCCACTGATTGCCACACACTCCGCTCTGCACTGCCTTTTTGTCAGCAGCTCCTCCAGGGGCCCCTATCTGTCTCTTAGTTTGTCCCAGTAATGGCTACACACACACGCACCACACACATGCACTGCACGCACCACACAAACACACACACACACACCACTCTGTCCCTCTCTGTGTTAAATGTAGTTACCCCAAGCCCCCAGCGCTCTCCCCATCCTGCTGGCTTTGTCTCCCCTCAGCTGTTCCGGCCGGGTGCCTGTATTGTGCTGCCGGGCTCATTACTAGAAGCACTGTGGCCCAAAACCTCAATACTAATAGGCCCACTGTCGCCCAGAACCAGGATTGGGATGGGGAGGATGTGTGTGTGTGAGGGAGAGAGAGAGAGAGAGAGATTAAGTATTTGTGTTGTAGTTGTTTGTGGCAGCATTATGTTGTTTTCGACTCTTTGGCTGCAGGATTGTTAATGTTTAACAGTTGCTGTTATTATTTCCCTGGCAGTCCATCAGCTGGCTCTGTATGTGGAGGCTTTGGAATTTGAATTTGATGCTTTGGGGGGATTGCCTCATTTTGCTGCTGTTAAAAAAACAGAGGGGACATATACTTTAAAGCTCCTCTGTGTCTCTGGATGTGATGTGTGTTTCTGTGTGCCTGCGAAGGAAACTGAAAAACTGTGTTCTGTTAGAGTGGCATCCCACTTCAACAACAATGGAGAAGGGAGCATTGTCAAAAGTAGACAGGACAAGACAGGACAGGACAGGACAGGATAGGACAGGACAGACTGTAGAGGAAGGGAGTGAGCATGAGGGTTGCAGCTTGGACATAGGATAGAGAGGTGTGAAGAGAGAGAGAGAGAGAGAGAGAGAGAGAGAAACTGCACGCTGGGTATGTACATCGTCAATGGTAGGCTTCGAAGGGACTCCTACGTTAGCTCATGTCTTGGTAGTAGTACTGTAGACAACTTTATCACTGACCTCTACCCAGAGTCTCTCAGAGCGTTCACAGTCAGGCCACTGACACCTCTATCAGATCACAGCAAAATCACAGTCTACATGAACAGAGCAATACTCAATCATGAGGCATCAAAGCCAAAGGACTGAATAATATTAAGAAAGGCTATAGATAGAAGGAAAGTAGTGTGAAAACCTACCAAAAAACAATTAGGCAACAACAAATTCAATCCCTTTTAGACTACTTTCTGGACAAAACATTTGACGTTTGACTGTAATAGTGTAAACTTGGCAGTAGAAAACCTAAACAGTATATTTGACCTCTCAGCTTCCCTATCAAGTCTAAAAATGTCAAACAGAAAACCCGTTTTTTTTTACAACAATGACAAATGTTTTGATGAAGAATACAAAAACCTAAGAAAGATATTGAGAAACCTTTCCAACCAAAAACACAAAGACACAGAAAACCTGAGCCTACGCCTTAGCCATGGTGAATCACTAAAACAATACAGAAATACACTACGGAAAAAGAAGGAACAGCACGTCAGAAATCAGCTGAATGTAATTGAAGAATTCATAGACTCTAACCACTTCTGGGAAAATTGGAAAACACTAAACAAACAACAACACAAAGGGTTATCTATCCAAAAACGAAGGGTATGGGTAAACCACTTCTCCAATCTTTTTGGCCTTACAACAAAACACAAAAGGCAAAAACATATACATGATCAAATACAAATCTTAGAATCTTAGACCCACTGGATTCTTCCAATTACATTGAATTTACTAAAGGAAAAAATAAAAACCCTCCAATCCAAAAGGCCTGGGGTGTTGATGGTATCCTCAATGAAATTATAAAATATACAGACCACAAATTCCAATTGGCTATACTTAAACATGATCCTTAGCTCTGGCATCTTCCCCAACATTTGGAACCAAGAACTGATCACCCCAATCCACAAAAGTGGAGACAAATTTGACCCCAATAACCACCATGAGATATGCGTCAACAGCAACATTGGAAAAATCCTCTACATTATCATTAACAGCAGACACGTACATTTCCTCAGTGAAAACAATGTACTGAGAAAATGTCAAATTGGCTTTTGACCAAATTACAATACGACAGACCCTGCACACCATAATTGACAAACAAACCAAAACAAAGGCAAAGTCTTCTTATGCTATGTTGATTTCAAAAAAGCTTTTGACTCAATTTGGCATGATGGTCTGCTATACAAATTGATGGAAAGTGGTGTTGGGGAAAAAACATAGGACATGATAAAATCCATGTACACAAACAACAAGTGCGAAGTTAAAATTGGCAAAAAACACACATTTCTTTCCACAGGGCCATGGGGTGAGACAGGAATGCAGCTTAAGCCCCACCCTCTTCAACATATATATCAACAAATTGGTGAGGGCACTAGAACAGTCTGCAGCACCCAGCCTCACCCTACTAGAATTTGAAGTAAAATGTATACTGTTTGCTGATGATCTGGTGCTTCTGTCCCCAACCAAGGAGGGACTACAGCAGCACTTAGATATTCTGCACAGGTTCTGTCAGACCTGGGCCCTGACAGTTAATCTCAGTAAGCCAAAAACAATGGTGTTCCAAAAAAGGTCCAGTTGCCAGAACCACAAATACAAATTCCATCTAGACACCTTTGCCCTAGAGCACACAAAAAACTATACATGCTTCGGCCTTAACATCAGCGCCACAGGTAACTTCCACAAAGCTGTGAATGATCTGAGAGACAAGGCAAGAAGGGCCTTCTATGCCATCAAAAGGAACATAAAATTCAATTTACCAATTAGGATCTGGCAAAAAATACTTGAATCAGTTATAGAACCCATTGCCCTTTGTGGTTGTGAGGTCTGAGGTCCGATCACCAACCAAGAATTCACAAAATGGGACAAACACCAAATTGAGATAGCATGCAGAATTCTGCAAAAATATCCTCCGTGTACATTGTAAAACACCAAGAATGCAGGCCGATACTCGCTAATGATCAAAATCCAGAAAAGAGACATTCAATTCTACAACCACCTAAAAGGAAGTGATACCCAAACCTTCCACAACAAAGCCATCACCTACAGAGAGATGAACTTGGAGAAGAGTCCCCTAAGCAAGTTGGTCCTGGGGCTCTGTTCACAAACACAAACAGACCCCACAGAGCCCCAGGACCAACTTGCTTGGTCCACCATTCTTCCAGAATGGTCCTGTATTTGGCTCCATCCAACTTCCCATCAATTTTAACCATCTTCCCTGTCAAATCAAATCAAATTTTATTTGTCACATACACATGGTTAGCAGATGTTAATGCGAGTGTAGCGAAATGCTTGTCCCTGCTGAAGAAAAGCAGGCCCAAACCATGATGCTGCCACCACCATGTTTGACAGTGGGGATGGTGTGTTCAGCTGTGTTGCTTTTACGCCAAACATAATGTTTTGCATTGTTGCTAAAAAGTTCAATTTTGGTTTCATCTGACCAGACCACCATCTTCCACATGTTTGGTGTGTCTCCCAGGTGGCTTGTGGCAAACTTTACATGACACTTTTTATGGATATCTTTAAGAAATGGCTTTCTTCTTGCCACTCTTCCATAAAGGCCAGATTTGTGCAATATACAACTGATTGTTGTCCTATGGACAGAGTCTCCCACCTCAGCTGTAGATTTCTGCAGTTCATCCAGAGTGATCATGGGCCTCTTGGCTGCATCTCTGATCAGTCTTCTCCTTGTATGAGCTGAAAGTTTAGACGGACGGCCAGGTCTTGGTAGATTTGCAGTGGTCTGATACTCCTTCCATTTCAATATTATTGCTTGCACAGTGCTCCTTGGGATGTTTAAAGCTTGGGAAATCATTTTGTATCCAAATCCGGCTTTAAACTTCTTCACAACAGTATCTCGGACCTGCCTGGTGTGTTCCTTGTTCTTCATGATGCTCTCTGCGCTTTTAACGGACCTCTGAGACTATCACAGTGCAGGTGCATTTATACGGAGACTTGATTACACACAGGTGGATTGTATTTATCATCATTAGTCATTTAGGTCAACATTGGATCATTCAGAGATCCTCACTGAACTTCTGGAGAGAGTTTGCTGCACTGAAAGTAAAGGGGCTGAATAATTTTGCACGCCCAATTTTTCAGTTTTTGATTTGTTACAAAAGTTTGAAATATCCAATAAATGTTGTTCCACTTCATGATTGTGTCCCACTTGTTGTTGATTCTTCACAAAAAAATACAGTTTTATATCTTTATGTTTGAAGCCTGAAATGTGGCAAAAGGTCGCAAAGTTCAAGGGGGCCGAATACTTTCGCAAGGCACTGTATTTCCCTCAGATTACACAGATCCACAAAGAATTAAAAAACAAACCCAATTTCGATAAACTCCCATATCTATTGGGGGAAATACCACAGTGTGCAATCACAGCAGCCAGATTTGTGACCTGTTGCCACACAAAAAAATTGCAACCAGTGAAGAACAAACACCATTGTAAATACAATGAGGGAGGGAGGGGTGAGGGAGGGCGGGAGAGAGAGGGGAGTGAGAGAGACACAGTATACAGTAAATAAAGAGATGTCATGACTCATCTTCGTCAGTTGCTGAGTACTGCCCTGATTACATTGTATTGCTTGCCAGTTATCATTGATATTGTGTGCTTAAAACCATTTTTTCAAAAGGCAGCTTAGCCTTAGTTGTATTAGATTTTTGATGGTTCTTTTCGTGGTAAATTAAGGCCATGATACACTCAGTCTTTGAAGGGCGTACAGTAGCCTAGGCCTATGTTCATAAGAAAAACAACACATTTATTGAAATAAATTAATATAGTAAAAGAAAAAAACAACACTAGGCCTACATAACAAAAAATGTGCTATGGTAACACTACAGTAAACTAAACAAAATGCTATTTCAGCCTGTAATTCTATAATGTATGAATCTTTATTCTGAAGTAGGCTACCACCCTCAGTTGAGCAGTGCATTTCAAACACAGATTCAACCACTAAGACCAGGGAGGGTTTCCAATGCTTTGCAAAGAAGGGCACCTCTTGGTAGATGGGTAAAAAAAAACGGACATTGATGATCCCTTTGAGCATGTGATCCCTTTGGGCAAGTTATTAGTTACACTTTGGATGATGTATCAATACACCTAGTCTCTACAAAGATACAGGCGTCCTTCTTAATTCAGTTGCCAGAGTGGAAGGAAAGAGGCCAATGGTGACTTTAAAAGTTACGTAGTTTAATGGCTGTGATAGGAGAAAACTGAGGATGGATCAACAACATTGTAGTTACTCCACAATACTGACCTAATTGACATAGTGAAAGAAGAAAGCCTGTACAGAATACAAATATTCCAAAACATGCATCCTGTCTGCAACAAGGCACTAAAGTAATCAAACTAATTCACTTTTAGTCCTGGATGCAAAGTGTTTTGTTTGGGTCAAATCCAATACAACTCTCCATTTTTCCAGAATAAAAAAGAAACGTATGGAGATAAGCACATGCAAAACCCCAGAGGAAAACCTGGTTCAGTCTTCTTTCCACCAGACACCGAGATGAATTCACCTTTCAGCAGGACAATAACCTAAAACACAAGGCTAAATCTACACTGGAGTTTTTTTTTTTACCAAGAAGACAGTGAATGTTGCTGAGTGGCCGAGCTACAGTTTAAACTTAATTCTACTTCAAATACAATGGCAAGACCTGAAAATGGTTGTGTAGCAATGATCAACAACCAATTTGACAGAGCTTGAACATTTTAAAAATAATAAAAGCGAAATGTTGCACAATCCAGATGTGGACTTACCCAGGAAAGACTCACAGCTGTAATTGCAGCCAAAGGTGCTTCTACAAGTTATTGACTCGTGTGTGAATACAAAAAATTGCAAACATTTCATAAAACATGTTTTCACTTTGTCATTCAAATCAAATCACATTTTATTGGTCACATACACATGATTAGCAGATGTTATTGCCGGTATAGCGAAATGCTTGTGGGTAATGTGTGTAGGTGGGTGAGGAAAAATACATGTTTAATCAATTTTGAATTCAGGTTGTAATACAACAAAATGTGGAATAAGTCAAAAGGTATGAATACCTTCTGAAGGCACTGTATGTGGCATGTAACCTATTACATTCGACAGCTCACATTCAAGGCTTAATTGCGCGGAAACTCATTGATGAAGTTGAATATGAAACAGTAGGACTAGGGGAAAATCAAGCCAGTAACGAATTGATCCCTAGTCTAACATTAAAATAATACAATTCGAGACAAAACGGGATTGGGTCCCTTTCGAAACCAAAATACATTTTTTTTCCAGAGATAGCCTTTATGTATAGGTCTACTCTCCAGCATCGTGGGGTGTGGTTTGGTATTTCGTATTGGCTGTATCCACGGCGGAGAGGCAATCCGTCAAGTCCTGCGGCCTTTGCTGTGACGGTGGGTCCAGGTGGGCTGTGGCACTGCCGAACCATGGCCTCGTTACCGCGGTATAATAATGAGGCCGCAAAGAGGGGAGAAATAATTGCAAATAAAACTACATGATGCAGAAAATAAAATAATAAATTAAACAGATGTGCGTGTGTTCAGGATCATTGCTTTTGTCCTCTTACGTTTCCAGTAAATTGCTGAGTCGCAGAAAATAGGTAACATTTGAGAGTTTTGCAGTAGAACCATATAGGCCCTACTTCTACTACTACTACAACTAATACTAATAATAATGATGATGACAATGATAAGTTATTCTGTTATAACTATTTAATTCACTATGTACAGTATTTATTGTGCACAATGGGAACCCTACGTCCTACATCCATGGCAACAAAGTAGGCCTACTGTCTTTGTGGAGAATTAAACAGCACAAATAGGACACAGTACAGCAGTGTGACTGTGAAGCAGTAAGATATGGTCGGATAATGTGTTGATCATTTTAAAATAGCAGAACAACTATTTTAACTGTAGGCTAAACTGCCTTCAACTATTTTACACCTATAGATTTTCACTGATATTAGACCCCACAGAATTGGACCAAAGTTTTAAATTCTGCTTGTGTGACACAAGCCTACATACTATTCCAGTTTTGTGATTATTACACAATAGGAGTTTTGACTTGATTTAGTAAGATGTCCAAAAAAATATGTAAGGCAGAGAATCACTTTGTCATGCTTTATTTTATTAAAATAATTCTTTAGAAATTCCGTATTTACATCTTCAATAATATTAATAACAGTATAAGAAAAAACGTGTTTAGTCACAGTTCTTACGAAACATCAGCATTACAACAAACTCGAAATATCATTGAAGAAAACCCCCCAAATCTTTCATGTGTCATTAATCCCCACAATATTCACCCCAAATCATCCTCATGATAAAGTTGCATTTTTTTCTTAAGAGCAGTTTGCAATTTACTATATATACATATTGCCAAACAAGAGTAGCGTAACCCAGACAGTTCAATTCAGGTAGCACATTTTCTTTGACAAAGACATGAGGACATTTTGCTATGTTAATGATACCATGTGTGACTGTATTCCTCATTTAGACTATTGGCACTGTGTTACATTTAAGATCTGGAAGGTTTTGCAGGGTGATGAGCTCAAATAGGCTGAATTTTGAATTCAACACAGAGAATCCTGAAAAACATACCCTAGAATGCGAAAGGGACATGTGTATTGTATAAAACTGTTGTAAACTTGATGCAAATTCAGGCCTAACTTCACATAAAAGCAGTTACCGCACTGTGACACCACAATTCATCCTATGATGTCACCATGAAGTCAAAAATGCATGTCAGAGTTGTAAAATGTGCTAAAAATAAAGTCTTTGGTGAAACAGCTTTAGAGTGATGTATACAGGATGCAGGATTCAGGGCGTTGCCACTGAAAAAGTCATAGAAATCAGTTGCCCAAATGTATTACAGTGTTTAGAATGTCATGTGTAAACGTGTAAAGTCATCCTGGATGAGGCTGTCATTAAAAACAAATAAATAATTCATTAGTTAGCCATGAGAAGGTATTGTCCATGAGTTCATGCTCAAGCACTGCTGGTCCAGTGTTACCATTAAAAGTCTCCAAAGTCTCCATGTTTTCACTTCCCTGTCCATTATTGGGAGACAGTCCAATTCTCATCATAGCTTCCTATCCCTTGCTGCATTTGCCTATTGGTCCCCATTACCAGTCCTCTTGATGAGGGTTGGTCCATGGGAGCTAGAGATGGTCGTAGGCTGCAGTGGATGGTGGAGCAGTGCGGGAGGCCGAGCTATAGTAATAGGGTGAACCTGCAGGGGGCGACAGAGATAAAGGAGTTTACTATTGTGTTTTGTTCTTTAGCTTGGCTTTGATGGTGTTAGGAGGGACAATGCAATGTAAAGCAGGCTTTCTTTATCCCATCCACTACATGACAATAGCAGATGGTTCAGATGGAAATCTGCCCTGCTTGGATAGTTTGTCCCATGAATAAAGCTGCCTGTTTTGCAATCTCTCTTTAAAGGATGGGTCTGCTACTTGATGGAAGAAATATCAAAGAATGTTTTGCGTTATGCATAGAATTAAGCATTTACAACACACAAGCATTAATACTGTTTATTTTCCCCTGTGTCGTTAATAACTGGTGAAATCAGCTGGGTCAAGGTGACACGAGTTCTCAGGCTAGTCAGCTCCAAGAGAGTTACTGTACACCAATGGGCGGCAGTGGTTTGAAGCCGACCTCCTGGTAATTGGGTGACTAGTTTCCATGGGGACTAGGGGAAATCATGATACATGTGACGTGACTGAAACCAAACATTTGGCTGTACATGATTTCCTGGATTGGAGTGAGGATATGTATTTGCGGATTTCCCATTGATACTCAGGGTTCATTAATTGTATCTTAGGTTCAAAGCAGTAGAATAAGGTTTAAAGTATAAACTTGACATGACATGAATGGTTTGTATTCAACATTTCAAAGGGAAGCTTTAAACAAACATTTTAATTGGAGGCTGGAACTTTTATCTACAACAATTCAGTCTGATCCGTGAGTTATATTCTGAAGACCTTCATTTTGTATTTGTTCATGAAGATCACGTTCGATCCAATCATAACATCAGCTTTATAAACAGTACAGTCCTGTGTGGAATCATACATCGTTCCAGTACACAAACAACACTGACTACAGTACATGCTTCTAATACTTATGAAAGGTGAACACCACTGTGCCGGACTGACTGTGACTCACCCAAAATGCTGGAGTTGGTGAATCTCCAAGCTTCACTGTAGGAGGTGTAGGGGGAGTGAGTGTAGGTCTGGCCAGAGTAGTCTGCACCTGTAGGACAGGGAACAAAAAAACAACATATGCATCAGATGTACATTGAGACATATATACAGTAACCAACATCATTCAGTAAGAAATTCACACGTATGTGTAGCCTATAGACAAAATTAAATTACAGTCTAGACAGTATTATGCATTATATTTCTTAAAAAGACACGACTTCCTCAAAGTTTTATTTTGCCTTCATTTGAGGGTGTTTGTCCTCTTGCCAGCATCTGCTGAGACTTAGCTCATAATTCACCAACGGTTAGGGTAGCTTGTAAACCATTAATCTATGAGCCAGGTGAATGGCTGGGGGTAAAATCCCTCGACTCATTGATGCGTGTGGCTAGTCTCCACATCCTCTCTATAGCATTTAACCCTCCCCTCCCTGTCCCTCCAAAATGGCCTCCTCTCCTCTCTATCCCTCACTTCCTGCTTTAGCCTTTCTACCTTTCTCTCTGTCCTCTTTTCTTCGTCTTTTTTTTTACATTCCAATATCTAATTGGTAATTATGTTGGCTGGATTGAATCCCTCCGCTCCCCCCCAGACCCCCCCTTTCTGTGAGTAATTGTGTATGAACGCTTCCTCACAGCGAGCCCACCAGAAAAATAATAAATCAGACCCTCTCATTTCGCGCTTCGGAGGGCAGACTTCAAATAAAAAAGGCACATCACACACACACACACACACACACACACACACACACACACACACACACACACACACACACACACACACACACACACACACACACACACACACACACACACACACACACACACACCACAGTGCTCTCTCTCCCCCTCTCTCTCTCCCTCTCACCCGGGCCCACTCTGCCACCCTGTGGCCCCCCACCCTCTCCCCGTCTGGTGGGGCCCCTGGTTCCCATGGCGATGTGTGGTCAGAGGGGCGGCGTGGGGGTGCGGGCAGCAGGGCGGAACCCCCAGCCTGTTCCCTGTACCCCCTGGGCCCTGGCTGCACCGCCGTGCAGTTCACCAGCCGAGCAGGCTACTTATTAACCACCATGCCTTCCTGTTAATCTCCAATCCTCCCTCCCAGCACTTATCTCTCCCTCTCTCACTCCCATCCTTGCTTTTTTAACGTTGGTTTTGGTCACTGCCTTACCCCAAAACAATGTTGTGTTTTGTTGTCTACATTCTTCTCAGTGGTGCTTTGTCCTCATAGCATATTCAGTTTTAGCTTTCCCCAAAGGGAAAACCCAGATGGGATCATGTTTGGGTCACAAATAAAACTATGAACTGCATTTAAGGGCCCAGTGCAGTCAAAAACATGATTTCCTGTGTTTTATATATATGAGATTGGAATAATACTGCAAAATGAATGCCCTTTTAGTGTAAGAGCTGTTTGAAAAGACTGCCTGTCATGTCAACCTGTTTTGGTGGGATGGAGTTTTGGCCTTCCATGGTGACATCACCATGCAGTAAATTAGTTAACAGACCCATAAGAAAGAAAGTTCCAAACCTCTCTGCCAATAACAGCTCATTTTCTGTTTTCCCCTCCCCACTCAAACCCCTCCCTCCCAAAATTATGGCTTAAGAAATTGCTCATTGCTAAAACAATCACAGTATGGTACTTAATTGTTAACCCAAAATGATTTGATATTGAGATAAAAAGGGCTGCATTGGACCTTTACGTAAGCTCAACTGAAAGGAGAGACATCATTCATTTATTTCTCTGAAATCCCATCAGAGATGCCATAGCCTGTCTCAGTGTGAATGTCAATGAATGGGAGTCTTACCTGCTACCATGCCAGTGATGGCGGAGGATGAGTAGCCTGTCTGGCCACTGGAGGGGATGTGAGGAGGGTAGCCGGGGAGAGTGGAGCTAACCATGTCCCTTCCTGAAACAGAGAAGGACAAAACACACAATGTCAGCTCTTCTCAGGAGGTAAGTGTACACATGAAAAACAAATAAATTCTTTGGCCCCCCAAAAATATGTGTCATGTACATGAAATCATGCCAGTTACCATTCCACCATATGTATTTATTTATTTATTTATTTAACCTTTCTTTAACTAGGCAAGTCAGTTAAGAACAAATTCTTATTTACAATGATGGCCTACCCCGGCCAAACCCTTACCCGGACGACTCTGGGCCGATTGTGCGCCGCCCTATGGGACTCCCATATTCTACCATCATATACAGCAAGTGATGTTCGTGTACAGTACTGCACATGGGGTTTGGTGGTTGTGGCAGGTGACATGATAAGAGAGTGTAGTCTACCAGTATACTGTCCATATGAACCCCCTACAGGGAGTGGCAATGGATGAGATGAATGCTTCATTACCTGCTATGAGAGACTGGCTGCTGAACTGGCTGTACACTGGTGCATGATGGGAGAATGAGTTGAAGGCATGGGGGAAATGGTTGGAGCTGCTGCAGCTGCTACTGATAGACACAGGGGCCTGCAGCGATTGTAGCTCCAGAAAAGCTGAGTTGGCCACCACATTCGGAGAGGGGCTTGTGCTGGTCACCTCTGGGGACATTTCCTGTTTCAGACAAAGTGGGAGGGGCTGTAGGGGGTCTGAGGTGGCATGGCCAGTGGTTCAGTGGATGGGTGAGAAAATGAAATAAAATGGAATTAACTGATATGAATGGATTAACAAATACACAGCAGCAATAGCCTGTTGGCTGATTGAAATGAATGATGAGTGAATGGGTACTACATCGTGTTTGATGTGTTTGCGAACTGCGCTGCGGATAGACATACAGCACATCATGTACATCTGTTTTAAATTAAACTTGAAAGGGTGCTTTGGGCAGCTTGTGATAATACGCCAAATTAATTGCACAACGCATCAGCAGGCACGGCAAGCTAAAATGTGGCTGCACTACAGAGATAAACATCAACTGCTATGATAGCTCAGTCGGAAACCAAGATCTATAATCAGATTGATGACAACCGCAGTTGATACAGTTTAGAGTATACACGCCTAAACAGACTGCTATTACATTCACAGATTATGAATGCATTATTACATTAAACTTAACTGTCTTTGTGAATTGGGTCTTCAGATATGCTGATGGAAAACAATGCTCCCATGTGTCAGCGTGTTCAGTTTGTCCTCGGTTTCATCTTTAAGCTCTGATATTTGTACAGGGTGAGAAGGCAGCATCCATCGTAAGAGTTTTACCTGCCACCACAGTGTAGCCCTGGTGCGCTGCCAGATTCCGACCAATAGCAGCACTCGATGTTGAGAGGCTGGTCTTCCCGTCTTCTAGACTGCCGTTGATGAGCGAGAGAGGGTACACAGTCTGTGGAGGATAGATCGGATTAACCATTTGTGTGTAAGTGTGTGTTGCATGTGTGAAAGCGAGAGAGGGAGAGAATAAGAAATTGACAAAGAGAAAGAAAGACAAGGAGTAGAGAGAGTAATTTTGGGAGTGGAGTTAATCAGGATCCACCAGCTCTCAGTGCCAATGTGCCATGTAGGCTGCTGTACCTGCTCGGTCTTGCTAGCTGCAGCAGAGCTGAAGGAGTCTGGGGGGTAGTGGTGGCGGTCGAAGCCACAGTCCAGGTGCTGCGGTGGGAAGTGCTCTGGTCTCAGTTGCTTTCTAGGAACGCCCCCGCTGCCCTGAGAGTCCACACTGTGTCTACAGCTTTCCTGGTCACCTGAGAGAGAGAGAGAGAGATACAGAGAGAGATACAGAGAGAGATACAGAGAGAGATACAGAGAGAGATGCAGAGAGAGATACAGAGAGAGATACAGAGAGAGATACAGAGAGAGATACAGAGAGAGATACAGAGAGAGATACAGAGAGAGATACAGAGAGAGATACAGAGAGAGATACAGAGAGAGATACAGAGAGAGATACAGAGAGAGATACAGAGAGAGATACAGAGAGAGAGAGTGTGTCATATTAAGAAACTGCTGAATCTATTTGAGTTTGTGGGGAGGTCTCATTCAATTGGGAGAGTGAATCTTATTGAATCTAATTGAATAAAATCATCTTAAAATGTGAGAGGAGAATTTGGGATTGCACGAGAATTTGAGGGTACTTACTGTCGTCATGGCTCCTCTTGCCCTCCTGGCTGGGTTGTGGTATCCCCAACAGGCCACTGATGGAGTAGGTGGAGCCCAGGGAGTCGGACTGGGGTGACTCAGGGGGAGTGACGGCTGAACTGGGGACTGACAGACAGACAGACAGACAGACAGACAGACAGACAGACAGACAGAGGGAAATGGACCATTATTACTCCAATATTATCGTTGACCATTAGCGCTTAATCTTACGTACCATTAAGCATGGAGTTTCTTTAGGCTTAATACTGCATGATCAGATCATAATGCTGGACCTTAGTGAAGGCGTGTGTCTGTGCTTAGAGTGGGGGGAGTGTTAGCGCATTGTTAATCACAAGGGTTGATGTGAGTGTGTGTGTGTGTGTGTGTACGTGTACGTGTGTCTGTGTAGAAACTCACTGAGTATGTGTCCTGGGCTTAGGCCTTTGCCATCCAGAGGCAGATTGAATGGCTGCTGCACCTTGGTTCGGATTATTCTGGAATAAAGAGCCGGGATTAGAGTTTAAAATCTATTGAACCACTTCAGTGGGTGAACAATGAAAACTATTTTTCTTCTGCCCAGTTCATTTCTAAACACTTGTCTTACATTACTAAAGAGATCACAATGGTTATTTTAAAGGTCCACTCTGATATGTATTGGTTTACACATAGCATAATGTAGAGGTTAGTCATTACCTGTTGATAGAGCTGACACTGGGCACGGTGTCGCTGTCACACACTCCCTCTGCCAGCAGCCTGTCTCTGATCTCCCAGGCAAACATGGTGGGGTTCTGACGTTTGTAATCTGCTATTTTATCAACCACTTTAGGAGTGGCCACCTTGGGCTTGGAGCCCCCAATCACTCCTGGCTTGATGCTGCCAGTCTCGTAGTAGCTGGAAAAGGACAGAGAGGTTTGCTACATAAGAGAGCAATATAGTGAATGTGGATGGTCATCATTTAGATTGAACAAAAATAAGTGTTTACGATACCAATTCCATACTGTATAGCGAACCCAGAATGATTAAATAATGGGAGACAGTGGTTATTGGTCTAAGTGTCTTGAGAACGCAATGGAGGGCCATAAACAGTATAACCCCGTTGTGTAAAGTTGCAAAAGTTTTATGAGGTCCTCACCGTCCCAGGATTTTGCTGACACAGCCGTGGCTGACGCGGAGCTGCCGGGAGATGTCACAGGGACGCACGCCCTGGTGGGCCATGTCCACGATGCGCTGCCGGATCACCTCCGGGAGCGGACGGCCGTTTACAAACATTCCGCCTAGTTGATTAAGACCCCCATGACCTGGGGGAGGAGGGGGGATGAAACATACATAAATGTCATGGAACCTGAGCCCACTACCACCCACGCTACCACCCACACTCAGCACTACCTCATACAGAAGATACACACACACACAGGGAGGGCTGACTGAAACGGGTTCTGAGCTGATTTTACTTGTCTTCAGGCTATTTGTTTGGTCTGAAACAGGGATTACTTAGCACCTAACATTCTTACATAGATAGGATTATGACATACTACAGTCAGGTAGAACAAAATAGATTAGTTAATGAAATAAATAAAATACTATTTAGGTGTCTATTGGCAAAAGTATTTTCAGAATGCATAAAACAAATAGGATAAAAAAAGTGGGTCATTTGGATTTGTAAGAGAAGATGTAATTGAACCTGTTGGGAAAATTCAGCACAAAGTAAACAAGTATGAGTGAAGTACAATCAATATATTATTTATATAATTTCTTCACAAAATTGTGTATGTCATGAACCAAAAAATGTGCATTTATTTCCTGGAATTTGTTAAAAAAGCATTGTTTTCAATAAAGTTAATTTAAGTTGTTTTTTTTATGTTGAGGAGAGGAGACAAGCATGTCTGGCCAGTTCAAGTTTATATATAATTGATATGAACGTTGGATCATAAAACAGTTAATCAAAATATAAGTAACCCTAACCCGGGTATACTGCTCAGTAGGGCTATATAAAAAGGATGACTTCAGCGATGTGAATGATGCACATCAGAACATGTTTTGTAAAGGTACCATGCATAATTCATTGTTGTTTTAAAAGAGTGGTAAAAGAGGGTAACTGACCAATTAAGTCGGATCTAGCTAGAAATTTGACAGCTTCTGGTCTAGACAGCTCTGTGTATGTCTTCCACATTCTAGATGTTCTCAATCCTGGTTCTGACCTCTAGATTCCTCTCTCCGGGTTTGGGTTTCCTATGGGACACACAAGGCAGCGAGAGCAGGGTAGTCATTCCTCGCAGAGAAAGTAAGTTTATCCTAACTTTGATATAAATTAATGTCACATTAAACGTTATAATACGGATAGATTTAGATGTATTATTTTTGTCAGAAGTTTGGGGCTTATAAAATGCCATAATTTAGGCATATTCTAGCACGCGACGTGGAAAAACAGCTCACATGCACAATGATCCCCTATTGCCATAATTTCGATTTCAACATACCCTGAAGTGATACTGTCTAGGCTACAATTCGATAGCCTAAATAACACGGTACATTATTTGTCATCATGTTATGTTTTGGAGTTTGGTTAGTTATTCTTTGGAAATTGTTGTATGTATGCGAGGTCAACGGGTGCCTCCTACACAGCAAAGTTCAATGTGAAACCAGCTCTTTGATTGACATGTATAACACGTTAATAGTCTAATGAAAAAAAAAACATTACAATTACGCAAAAGAAATGTTAACCATTCGTTATTTATATATTAGACACTTTTACATTGTGAGCAAGTCGACCGTTTCCAATGACTGTTTAGGTCAAATATCACTCAAATAGGCTTTCAATAACTTGATTCACCCCACACAAATGCTATAGGCTTCTCCGGCTGTCGGTAGTCAGTTGGTATAATAAGGTTAGTATTCTAAAAACAATATAGGGGGCTGTAGGTTATATGGCAGATTTGTCTGTATTTGAACTATAGGGATTTAATGAAATAGTTACTCCTATTTGGCCTAGGCCTATAAAACTCTCATGTTTCACCACTTATGCGCTCAGGATAATGCGTATATTCATTTGTAGAAGAACATTCATTCCCTTGTGTCCAGGCTGAAAATAATACCACAGGCCTGCACCAGGGAATAGGCTACATGTTCTAGTTATAGTTGGCCATTTTAACGTAAAAAAATAAATACAACAATCGACTTATCCTTTATGTGAGGACTTGGAAATGCAGCTGTGGAGAGGTTTGCCATGTCATTTTGAAAGTTGTCAGCAGCTACTCTGTCTTTCTATGGACTGCATCAGTGACTTTGTAAGAATCCCAATGCTTTTAATTTAACCCATTCAGCAGCTTGCTTCCCCTGGCTCTTTTTTTCAGTCCTTTCCCAGCTTTCATTTCCACATCAAACGGAGGCCGGACGAGGCTGGGTGGGGAACAGGAGCACCATTAACGGTGCTAGCGGAGTGTGTAAAAATCTCCCCGCCAAGCTTCACCAACCTGCAGGATATTAAAGCCAAGCAACCCCAAGGGAATAAACACACGCATATACACACGCGCGCGCACTCTCTCTTCTCTCTTTTCTGTCACACACACACACACACATCCCTCATACTGACTTTTTATTGTAATTGCACAATTATAAGCCTATATGGTCTCCATGTATGCGCCATTTATAGATATGCCATAACTTCTTCTTTAGGTTGTTTCCCTTGAAATAATTAATCTTTATAGTTTTCCCCATCAAAGTGGATTCGAATTTATAATCCTCTGTAAAATGTACAATTTTATTGGTTCTAGACCTCATATTTGTCACTGTCAGTAGACGGCTACCACCCGGTAACTAACTCTACCATGCACCTTTGAGGCTACATAGTCATGGAACACTGGTCACTTGAAATAATGTTTTACACACTTCATATGTATATACCGTATTCCAGTTAATAACTTGACGTGTTTTGTAATTTAGCAGTAGTGAGTTCATACTTCGCCGTACATTTTTCGTATTGGTGCCCCGTGGAAATCGAACCCATAACCATGGCGTTGTAAACCCCATGCTCTACCAACTGAGCCAACTGTACATACACTTTTCTTCAGGTATGCTACATATTCTATCCATATACTGTTCATATTGTCTATACCTCCCATCACACACACATATATATACAACAATACACAGGAATCTATATGTATGTGTGATGGGATGTATAGACAATATGGACAGTATATGGATAGAATATGTAGTATATCTGGACTCCTCCTAATATTTTAATTTATCTTAATTCCATTATTTTACTTTTTAGATTCGTGTGTATTGTTGTATATTGTTCGATATTACTGCACTGTTGGAGCTAGGAACACAAGGATTTCATTATAGCCGAAATAAAATCAGCTAAATATATGTATGCTACCAACACAATTCGATTTTTGATTTGGTTTGATTTGAATTATACGGGAAATAACCTAATGATATAGGTCTACTACAGGCCTACCGTTTTGGATGCATGTTTACGAGAACATGCTCTACAATGTAACATAAGGTGCCGTCGAAACGCCTGAGGAAATATCTGCCATAAGTGTTTTGTTGTTGCTTATATTAAATAGAATATACACGAAATATTGCAGAACCTCTCACTTTCATGAAAACCATGTTGGTTCCATAATAACTTCAATAATGCAGCATTTATGTTACACTGTTTTGTTCCTATACCCTTTGGTTTTGTAAGCTATATCCCACTAACTCACCATTAGGCTATGGAATCAATGTGTGGCCACACTGGTCAAGATTAGCCTTACCCATTATTTAGTTTAAATTCAAAACAAGATCGTTTGTCTGTGATCTGTCCAACATTGCTTGATTTCACAAGAAATTAAGACTATGTTTCACATAAGCAGGTGTTTGCTCCTGCGCTCACAGGCCATAAGCTACAATTATTTATCAACCACTAATTTAGAGATCGAGCCTACATTTGACAACTTGGTTGACTATTGACTATCCTATACTCCCAGCAATTTTAAACAATATGTATTATGTCACATTTGTATGTCACGTAATTTGATTACATCCATAAACCAACAAAAAAAAAAAAACATTGAGGTGCAATGCGGCACTATAACTTCTGAACGGTTATTGTAACCCCTGACAGAGGGTGCTATGATAACATGAAAGAAGATGGCGCGTCTGAGGCGACAAGAGGGTGTCATAATTTATGCCGCGGGGTAGACCGGGTGAAACGTAAACAAGCCATACCATTCAGCTCCCCACGATTCCATCATTAACTCGATTGAAGTGACAATGACCACGGATTGGCCCAAATCTATATCTGACAGCTAAACTAACGTCCAATTAACTTCCCAACCCCTCCACGAGAGAAGGAAAATCTATTAGTTCACCCTGGCTTTCTGTTTAATGAACACACACACGAATTATAACACCATGCTCAACGTTCAGAATTGTTGGTCAATCACTGATAGTTTGCTTTCGTATAGGCCTAAATGTTACATTCATAAATGAACATAACTTTTACAAAGACCCTGAAATTAAGGAAAATAAATCTAAAAACAATGTAGGCCTATAAGGACAGGTGCACATTAAGTTATTCAATTAGTGATCCTTATGGCTTTCATTGATTAAGGTTATTGGCCTTCCAATCTCTACTTTGATGCATAGAGACCAATTACTGTATAGACAGCCATGGGCGAATTCTAGAAACCATGCTAATGTGTTCTATAAAATATATTCCTACAAAACAGTCTGTTTCTGTTCATAAAGTCCTTACTCAACATGAATAATGTCAATTTATTAGAATGAAACAACAAACAATATTTCAGGGTTTCCTGATTCAAGGCAGCAGTAAAGCCACCATTTCGTTGGTGCACAAATCCAGTTTATTGTCAGCCTAATCACCCAATTACTTGAAAAGCAGTTAATTTTCATGCCATTAGAATTCCACATGAATAATGTTAGATATTTCTACTGAAACATAACTGGAAAATATTGACAGGCACTTATTCCGTTGTCAACACCTATGTGAGCATACACTTTTGACGGCTGATTTCTGTCTAGGTCTGTGTAGGCTACAGCCTCCAAAATATTTAGTCATGCCTATATTACATTATTTTGCTTGCTTTGACAATTACATATTTCATATGTATGAATGATATCTTCTGTTTACCGGCCAAAATATAGCAATACGAGGGAAGGGGGTCTCAGATCTTGTGTTTTACCTCGTCCGGTGTTGTTGGACATATCTCTGAGGTCTTGGTCGTTGGGTGTCCTTGCCAAATGTAAGAGGGTCCACGCGCGCTCTCTCTCTCTCTCTCTCCCAGTTAATTAGATGTTTTTAGTCCATGTGGGGCCTCGCTTGGCATGAATGTGTTCCTGAGTGCACGCTTAAATGCTCTGCAAGAGGACATTGTAATAGTTAATATGGGTTTGTTATGAATATCGTGTGGTGATGTTGTGTTTCTTTAGTGTGCCTATATTATTGCCCGCGCTGCAGTTTTAAGTTGAGTCTTCCGTTCTCTCATCTCTTATCGCCCTCTTATTTTCAAAAATATATCTAGGTCTGTAATAAACCAAAACAAAAAACACTTTTCACTGCTTATCGTAGCCTATACTCCGTAGTAGGGTAGCCTTGGATATTTGTTGGGACTACTCTCTCACATTACTCAGCGAATCTAACCTGACTCGGTAGACTAACTAAACGATCAGCCAATACACTGCTCATTGTTAATAAGCTACACATTTACAACCATTTGTTAAATATTTTAACAACCATTCACATTTGCTAAAACAGTGATGTATCACATGAATAGCCTTTCGAACATTGCTTTTACAATCTAAAGCACATAATTGGGGCAAAGAATTACCTTCGCCTTGCAGAAAAAAGGTCCGGGCAGATATCCTTATATTATTATCCAATGCTAGACCACACTGGCGAAAATTTAACCTCGGCCGGGGAGATCCAAGTCAATCGTTGATAAAGCGTCTGTTATGATGCTCTCTCAACAGTCAAGAGGTGGTGTAACTGTTTAGGATCTGCTACTAATTCTGTGCGAGGTTTTATCCAACAGATGCTCTCCGAGGCGCGCAGTGGAGAGGGTGCGCGGCGGCCATTGGATGATGGAGTCGAGCGGGGTGCAGTAGAACGAAGGATGAGGTGTGGCTATTTGAAAAGAGGGTGTCACCCTTCCCAAAGCCACATGGATGACTGATTTTGTGGTTTGAGTGGCACTCCACCCAACACAGCACACTGACTGAGCAAAACAGCAACGTTTACGGAAACACTCGTCAAGGAGCGGGTTTGTTTTCATTCACCCCCAGCGACAGCTTCGCTTTGATTAGATTGTGTACAAGATGTGACACGATTTCCGGGGGTCTGTGAATTCAGGTTCATTTGGAGTACACTGTTTTCACACACAATTTGGTAGGTCCTACTTGATTTGTTGTGATCTGTCACAATTTCTGCTATCACACAACAGTATAGGCCTATGTCCCCTTATTTGAGTGATAAAATGATGACTAAATAGGCCTATACCATGTCAGGGACATGGGTGTATGGCCTATATATTGAAGATGTTTAAATCATAAAGTTTAAGTACATCAGATATAGTGTATTACATAGACCTACTTACAGTCATAATTGAAGTATATCTAGGCTAGTTTATTATTTCGTTTCAGGGGACAGAATTAAATTAGAATGACAAAATAATGGATAAAATAAAAGGTTGCATAGGCTATTGTTAATATTTTATTACTTTTTACACAACTTTCAACCAATTAAATATGGCTCAAATAGGCTCTGGTTGCCCATAATCATTTAGCTTGCATTATTACTTTTTGCACATTAATAGCCAACATGTCTGTTCCAATATAATTGCTTATTGTCTTTGTTAGAATAGCCTTTTTCAATTGTGTTTTTATTACTATTTGCATATTATTATTATTATTATAATTATTACATTATAACTGTTTTTATTCAGTTGTTACACATTGGTAGATGCAAAGGTAAATCCCATACAACATATCCTAATCTTCAACATTATCGCCACCTTCAGTGAAAAAAACAACTACTCGGTACTTGATATGAGATGACATTATTCTATTACCTTTCACCCACTTGCCCTTAGATTGCTTTCTGTGCTTGGTTGTGTCGTTGTAGGTCAGACAGTGTTACATGGATTGTGTTCTATCCCTCTAAGCACCTGAGCAAAGCCTACTATCCTGTTCGTCTCTTCAGTTACCATCAAGAAGCGCTGTAAATACCAATGCTACATTTCTAATGGTCTCTTACATAATACTCGTCTATAGACAGGTCTTTAGGGTCAACCCAGTTAAAGTGCCTATCCAGTTTACATTGTTCAGACATTACGTCTGAAAATCCCACGTCTGTTCTATTTTAAACATGTTGGTTATGATATATAGCCAAAGCGTTCTGATTTTGTGTATTGAATGCCTTAGTTTATTTTACCCATTCACCACTTAATCGAAGTGAGTGCGCACCATGAAATATGCGCGTGGTTCTTCGCAACAGGGTGTCGGTGTCCCTCTGCGTTCCAACACTGTTAATGTTGTTCTCATGAGCTTGTAAAACAAACACAACACCACTAATGACTCTCGTTTATGGCCCCATGTCTCCTAACATGGCCACAGTGTCGTCTGCCCAGCATAAAGTACGGGCTATTTAACCATATGGCTCGTGGCACCAATTTACAGTTGTTTTACAATTTTGCCAGTTGAAAACATGGCAAAATTGAGTAGTCAAAAATGCAACATTTTGCCATGGAAATTGGTTGGAAACAGAACAAATATGGTCCGAGCAAGAGTAGGTCGTTCAAAACAATCTAATAGAAACTTCGATTGACCTAGGCCTGTTAATTGCGAGATTAGGCTACGACCTATAGGCGAGGAAGATAGAAGAAGGGGACCCTTGTGCGCCCCAAACAATTTAACATCATTGGTCAATGCACCTCAATTCCTTATCTCGTTAGGCTACAATTGCTGAAGTCATTCTCCATCTTCCCTGGCCCGCGGTGCAATGTAAATACCATTACATCAGTGCCGCTCCGGGACAAAAGGGCGAGTGTTTTGAAATAAAAAAACTGTCGAGGGACTAAAGCGAAACATAACATTAGATGGAAGTAGAGAATTCCTCTATAAAGTGGAGAGAGAGAGCGCGAAGGGCAATTGCCTGGGGAGGGGAGAGATGGAGAGAAAGAAAGAGGAGAGACAGAGGTTATCGAGAGTTTAACAGGGGATTAAAACTTCTAGATGGGTATGTAGATCAGAGGTGTAAATTGTAATCATGTTTAATTTCAGGGGTTTTGTTATGTGGCTTGCTTTGAGGCAAACTGGCCGCATGAATATACACCCAATATCTGTCGGATGACTGGGTCATAGGGTACCCATTAATAATAATTATTATAAAAAATATAGTATGTTAATCTTTATTAGTCTACCTTTGAAACTGTTAAAATAATTATATGACCACCCCTATCCTCCTAGACCATGTTGGTACATCATTCCAGCACTTCCTAGTAGTCCTAATATTATAGTAATGATGATGATGATGAATATGAGAAGGGGGGGAAGAAATTGAAAAAGAAGAAATAACATAATTAGGCCTCCATCAATTTAATAACTACATCGACGATTATGATGGGGATATTCATGTTGTGTGTATTGTCAAAACTTCGTTCAATAACTATGATGAATTATTCACCTAAAATAATCTGTTATATTTCCAATAATCTCATGACTCCTTTGACAATTAAACAGTGCGACTGCATAGTTATCATGAGCCTCTGCAACACAAACATACACATGGAGAGCGTCGCTCTGCGGGGAATACAATAGGCCTATATATATAGTTTCTAAACTTTTTGTAAATAGTCTATAGTCATCTATAATCATATCGAAATAAAACCTGAAATATTCGAATAAAGAATATAGCATATGCAATGAATCTGGTTTGAGATAAACTCGTAGACAGTTTCTGAAAGGATTCTTCACCCAGGCCATATCAACAAGACAGTTTCATTTGCAACTTGATTGATTATTAATAACCCCTACTTCCATTGTTCTGCGATATTTTATAAAGACAACCCGCAGATGGTTTTTCAGGTCTGCACATCATGTACAGTGCATGCCCTGCAGTTCAGAACCACTCTCAGATTTGGTTGTCAACATGCAATGGAGAAAAGCATTTCGCCAGAGGATATTCTCAAGCTCTTATGCGATTTGACTCTAGAATGGACCGACACAATAAACTTAGCGCTCCGGTGGAGCCAGTTAATACAAAGTAAAATGAAAATCTGAAGAAAAAAAACATACATTGATCAAAGAAAAATACATCTTTATAACAGTTGTAGGATATGAGCACAGCCCACCTTCAGCAGAAATGCTAAAAAAAACATTGCTTGCAAAAGAATAACGTCTCCTAAGTCCAAATTTGCTGTGATTTTTCTCAACGAATACAGTTACTATGGCTATAGCCTACTTTCTTTAAATGCATGTTTTTAAATGAATGGCCCAACGACTACTAGCCTACCACCGTTTGCAGATTGGACGAAGTAGTGCTCTTGAAATACTGTTGCTTTATCTCGACAGGTATAGCATCAATGATCACACAAAGTTAAAAGAAGAAGCATCAAAGTCTATGTTTTAATCGTAATAATTCATTAATATTTTAACAGTAACATTTCACCACTGCCAGAATAATTGACGTTTTCTGAATTTCAATCACAACTATTCTTTCCGTTGTGCTACTTTTCCCTGAGGGCAATATTGAATTACTTTTCTGTACAAAAATCTAACATGGATAGGCCTACAATCCCTATATAAAAATCGCTCACTTACATACGTGATACTCTGTGACTTTTTTAAGGGCATGAGGCCAAAGAAGATGCACGCCCCAAATGTGTCGGGTGTGTCTTGTTGATGGTTGAGAATTTGCAACGGGGGTCTCCGGATTAAGCTTCCCCTACCAACTCTGGACCGGCAACAAAGTTCAGACCCCGGGGTGACAGGTTCAAACCAGAGGGCAAAGGTTTGGAAAAGCAGGATCAATTCTGGTCCAAAAGAGAAGCTACAAATATAAAATGAAACCGATTCACAAATGACGGGCATATATAGGCTACCATAATATCAGGCCTGTGCTTTTCAACTGAAGTGTATCATAAATGCATTAGATTTAAGTTGTAGCCTCAAGCAAAACAATTAATATTCCATAATAACAAAATATTTTTTCACGTATTAGGGCTAACCTTTCTTAAGCTTGACACTTTACACCGGTAAAAGACATGTTGTACACCATGCAACTCAGCTGAGCTATTTTTCACTGGAGAATGATTTTGAGAGACCATAAAGGGAACACCACGACGTAGACTACTTAAAATTATATATTTTTCAAATATAGGCTATGACATGACAACTGATAAACCTAAGAGGCCCGACATTTAATCGGTGTAAATTATACAAATTCAAATATGAATTTTCTATTGGGCTTGGCAAATGCTCAGTCTATACTAATAGGCGTACACATTTTTCTAATTTTCGTAGTGTACACACTGCATAGGTCTAAAAGACAGCCCACAAAATAAGAATAGACCGAACTGTATCGAGAGAGTGGGCTAAAGAACAGGCCAGATTCAGTTGATAGATATAGCTTATAGGCAGTTTTTTCTCATACCACCAACATTGTCACCAAAATTGTCATTTTTCTGACTTAACTTTCCGTTGTGAAATTCTTGTCAAACTATTTTACAAAAACTAAACGACCGTTTTGTCTTGTCGTAGTCTCTCCACCTGCAGAGGTGGGTGCGAAGTGAAGAAAAAGTGAATTCGCGTGCACGCGCGTTTCCCGTCCCGGTCTCTGCGTGATGCATTGCCTCCACTTGCTCCACGAGGCTCCGCTTGTCACTCCGCATGCTCTGCAAGATGAATGGGCTCATGTTAAAGCCCACTTTATAGCAACTTTTATAAATATACCCTTACGCTTGTCTCTTTGTTGTCAGCGATTCGAGATGAGCCAGATAATTAGATTATAATAGCTGAAGAAACGCCTCAATATTGCTGATTCCATTATCTCCTTGCAAACATTTTTGCCTGCGTTGGTCCAAACTTAACCATTTCCACCAGGGTCCTGTTACAATTCCAATGGCATTCTTATTTTATTCAATGCACCCTCTATTTTTCATGGATTTCCACTCATCTACACTCACGTTTGATGTCCATGGTACTTTTTTCCGGATGTTCCAACATATAGCATTTTCTATTGTTCTATATTCTTCTTTATAGTCTCCTTAAATATTTAATTTGTGTTAAAGGGATAGTTCACCCAAATTACAAAATTACACATGGATTTTCTTATCGTGTAAGCTGTCTATGGACAAGTTATGACAATCCATGTTTTGGTTTAGTTTCCCTGGCACTGTTTCCACAAGCTAACATATAATGGGATGTCCAAATCATCCGAAGGTATTTCAAATGGATTGTGAAGCTTAACAAAGTCCCCTTTAGATGTTTTGAACATGTATGAAAAATGCAAGTATCGGTCCCATGACTTGAATGGGATTTGTGCCACAAATGCTAAAACATTAGCATGTGGAAACGGTGCCAGGGAAATTAAACCAAAGCATGGATCGCTGTCATACCTGGTCCATAGACTGCTTAGGGTAAGGAAACCAATAAGTCATTTTGTAATTTGGGGGAACAGTCGTTTTAAATGTATGTCAACCATGCAGTAAATGCATTGCATAGTTTAGGCCTACATAAAAGTATCCAACTAGAATTGCAGAAGCTTTACAGTGAATATGTGAGGGGATACAAATAGCCTACTGCTCAACTACAGCATGAGGAGAGCATGAGCCCCCCTTGAAACCATTACAAGATGTCATTAATGCGTCCATTGATGCATTCAGTCATTAATGCTTAGTTGGGCTATGTAAATTAACAGTATGTTGCCATATGTGATTTACCCACTTTAAGTTAGGTACTCAGTCACTCTCTCGACTGACCCTCTGATGTATATGTTGCAAACAGCGACCTTTTCCTGTTCTTTGGTGCTTGCCTTTTCTCTCATACCTCCTCTTACCATCTGTTTTGGTACCCCTCTATTCTGTCTCCATCTTTCTATCCTCATCTTCCTGTGTTTTGTGCACCGTCACCCCCCTCCAGCTTTGTCTGCCCAGTCCAGCCCCCTCTATTGTTCACCCTCTGCCTCCCATTTCCACTTTGGGTCTGACCCCTGACCCCACACCCTGTTCCCCTCTCCCCCTGGCACCCCAAATCTTCTTGTTCCTCTGTTGACTGCTCCCCCTGAGGTTTTGGGGCTAATAACTGTTGCCGGCAAGCTCCTCACAAAATCCCAGCGTGACGGCCATTGTACAGGCCACAATGGCACCCAGGCGGTAAAAGCCATTAGCCACGGAGCGGCTTGCCCCACATTAAGCCCTACCTGCACTGCCATCCAGCCTATTTGGGCTCTACCTTTCTCTCTCCTGTCACTCTGCCTACCCTTCTCCCTTTCTCTCCACCTATCTCTCTCTTTTTCTCTCTCCATCTCTCTCTCTCACTCTCTTTCTCTCGTCTATTGTGACTGTCATCAGTGACTTTACTTCAGACTCGCAGGCTTGAGGCAGAAATCTCACACACTGAATGGTGTCTGCCTGGTCTGTGGTATAGTAGTCAAATTTGAGTCTTTTTGCGCATAGCAGCTTATTCAAAGGATTATTGTTTGATTCATGCATGTTTTATTAAGAAAATATGTGGACCTTTCCCTCAGAGATTTTGCAATTAATTTCAAGGCCCAACCTTCAAAATGAATACATCATTAACCACATTAAATTGTCTGGGCAATGATTTTCTTCAGCTATTTAAAACATTTAAACACAATCCTAACTACAGAATCCCCTTTTTAAAAAAGGACATATGGATGAAAGAGATAAAGAGATAAATTCAGTCAATGAGACTCCTTAAACAAAGACAACTGCTGGCCTCCCGGGTGGCGCAGTGGTTAAGGGCGCTGTACTGCATCCCCTGGTTTCGCGCCTAGGCTCTGTCGTAACCGGCTGCGACCGGGAGGTCTGAGGGGCGACGCAAAATTGGCCTAGCGTCGTCCGGGTTAGGGAGGGCTTGGCCGGTAGGGATATCCTTGTCTCATCGCGCACCAGCGACTCCTGTGGTGGGCCGGACGCAGTGCACGCTGACCAAGGTTGCCGGGTGCACGGTGTTTCCTCCGACACATTGGTGTGGCTGGCTTCCGGGTTGGAAGCAGTGCAGCTTGGTTGGGTTGTGTATCGGAGGACGCATGACTTTCAACCTTCGTCTCTCCCGAGCCCGTACGGGAGTTGTAGCGATGAGACAAGATAGTAGCTACTAAAAAAAAAAAAATTGGATACCACAAAATTGGGGAGAAAAAGGGGTAAAAAAAACAAACAAAGATAACTGCTAACATGTGAATGATGAACTTACGTTTACAGTAATATGTAGACAGACAGAGAGACAAACAGGCAGACAAAGTATAAGCAAAGGGAGAGTTGGATGGTCAGAGTGATTGGTAGTCCCCCTCTTCCTGCCTGTCAGTCAGAGTTGTGGTTTCCATAGAGACTGACATCACAGGGTGCAAAGCAGGGGGGGGGGGGGGGGAGTTGAGAGGACACAGGTGAAGCCATGTTCAGGTGGCAAACATTCTACACCACCGGAGAGATACTTGACAAACGAATGGTCAAAGAAATCAATTTACAGTCCAACACAGCATAATTGGATTATTCATCTAGATAATGTTTAACATCAGTCAACTCAGTATTTAATCCGTCAATGGAGTGCAAGGGAACAGCCTATAGGCTCTGTGAGTCTGAAATGATGTTCATGAAGAAGATACAAGAACCTGCAGAATCTCCACCCACTCAATTTGATGTGTAGAGAAAGGTCTTAGGTGAAGTTGGCCATAATAGAGGGAGGAGGGTGCAGCTGTGTTGATGAAGCCATAATGTGTGAGCAGGAGATTTTGACACATGGAATGAGCCAGAGGGCAGAAGGTCAGGTAAGGACTGCCACAGGGTCCTCCTGGGTTCACAAAGACCCCCAATCCTTTTCAGACAGGCCTGAGCAGTGTCCCTCTTGTGCCCCAATTCCAGCAGCATCCTTCACCCCCCTCTGGGAAAGACAATAGACCAAAACACATCAGCTCCTCCTTGTTTGATGGGTAACTCTTCCCTTTTTCATATGTAGACCTCGCAGTTAGCTGACATAGAAAATCCTAGGAAAAATGTGGGGCCCTATGCCCTATTATAAATAACAAGGGCCCATGAGTTTTTCGTAATCAAGTCACGTGATGCGAAAACCCCCCCAGTTATAAGGTAATACTCATTGATTTGAATACATTCAAATACAGATACATTTTTATGCGGCCCACTATGTATCTGGCAGTTGGTGTTTGTTTGTTTGTTACCAGTCATGAAGTCAGTCCCCTTTTGTCAATCCAGCGAGTTTATCACCACAGTTTACGCCATAAAACAGGAATGTGCTTGATATGCAAATTAACCATGCATGCATCGAGTTCCATTATAAGAGGGAGAGTGCTCCCCATGCACACGAGCCCCCCTGCAAATCTACTGCTGAGATGTCTCGTGGACACGTTGTCTGACGATTACGGATGGCCCAGAGTAATAGCAATGTAATTAGGCCTTTATTGCCATGTAATTCTCCGTCAAGCACATTGTCAACATCTTGGTTGATGAGGTTGAAAGTGAGATTGGAGCCACTGACCCAGGTCAAGCTTGATAATTATAGCAACCTTGCAAAGCACTCTCTCCCTCTCAAGCATGCTTGGTAAATGTGTGATAGATGTTGGTTATGTTGTGGTGTTTGTCTTTGTCCCAGTGTGGACATACCCTGTCGTTTTATTACGATATACCTTCTGGTATTAATTTGAGTGTTTCATTTGTCAGCTTGAGTGAAACAGTTTAGGAGGGGTGAAGACAGAATGCAAAGGGATTGAACTAGGGATGGCTAGGGAAGCAAAGTAAGGAGAGAGGCAGGGAAAAAGAGAGAGAGTAGTATCTCCTCCTCCCTAGCGTGTCACTGGCAGCGTGTCACTGGCAGATTTGCTGGTGCGGAAGCAGATCTTTTCCCTCAGTGACTCTATTAATTTACCTCATTTATCTTAAACCCC